>NW_027521834.1:270487-464378 GCF_052094955.1 Ictidomys tridecemlineatus | reverse complement strand
GCGGGAGGCTGTGTGGGAGTCTACTTTCTTGCCTTGTATGAAATATTCACCCGCCTCCTCTGGAAGGGACGAGGCTTGCTCTCCCTGTCTCCTGGCTGCTCCAGGTCCTGGTCATCACCTATCCATCAATCCAGGGGACAGAGGGGCGAGGCTGGCGGGTGGCGCAGCCTGGAAGGAGTCGACGTGCGTGCGGCCAGGTCAGCTCTGGCCTCGGTCCTTACTTGCTCCCCAGAGGCAAAGACACGCGGGGCTGGTAGAGTCACCGGTTGAAGGTGTCCCCTCCAGTATTCGTAGGTGGAAATCTTAACCTTCACAACTCAGAATGTGACTTGTATTTTTAATGACTGTAGATGTCATCAATTAAGATGTGGTCATGCCAGAATAGGGGGGGCCCTAATCCAATGGGACTCATGTCCTGATACAAAGGAGACATTTGGACACAGAGACAGACACATGCGGGACCAGGAACCATCCTCCCTGGTGTCCCCAGAGGAAGCAAGGGCCATTTTCAAGCTTTTGTTCTCTGGAAATGGGGTCTTTTGTTTCAGCAGCCCTTGGAAATAACCCTGTGGGTAAATTAGAGATGAGCGAAGGGTAGAGGGGACACTGTGTGGCCTGGTTGTGGGTGTGGGCCACAGGTCAGCCAGCATTGGCTTTGACGGTGAGTGTTGAGGTTTAAAGAGGAAATTCAGTGCCGCGGCTCAGAATCAGGGGCCTGGAGGTAGGATTCCCACTTTATGATGTCTTCACTGTAGGACATTGAGTGACACACTGGACCCCTCTGTCTCCATTTTCTCATCCATAACATAGGGAGAATGGCTGCCAAGATTTGCGGAAATGGTTTGTCCCCAAGGTTGGTGTGCTGGAAGCGTGGTGGGAGCAGCAGGTGACGGGGGATTGATGCTGGTCTTGCCGAGCAGATGAGATTCTGAGAGGCTGCGTTTTTATGAACGCATGAGGTTGGCCCCCCCTTGGCCTCTTGCTTTCTCTAACCATGTGCTCTTGCTATGCCATGCTGTCAATCATGTTGCAAAGTAGCCAGGGACCCTCAGCAGAAGCCAGTATCAGGGTGGTTGGACTTTCCACCCACCAGAAATGGGAGCCAAATTAACCTTTTTTCTTAATACCTTACCCTTGTCAGGTATTTTGTTACAGCAACGCAAAATGGACTAAGATAACAATGTACACACAGCGATGCTAGGAGATTAAATGGTGTAACCCCTGTAAAACTCTCAGCTAGGCTTGGACATGCTGTGAATGTTTAAAACATCATAGTGCTCCTTACTGCCAGCTGAGTGATCTTGGACATTTTGTTTGTGTAGGCATCAGTTTCCTCTTCTGCAAAAGACAACTACTAATTCTGACTTCATGTTTGTTAAAAATATTTGATGAGGTCTAACTGTATTTTCCCTATTACTGGGAAATTGTAAGAGATCAGTAATTTTTTTTGGGGGGGGTACTGGGGATTGAATTCAGGGGCATTTGAGAACTGAGCTGCATCCCCAGTCCTATTTTGTATTTTATTTAGAGACAGGGTCTTGCTGAGTTGCTTAGGCCTCGCTTTTGTTTGAGGCTGGCTTTGAATTTGTGATCCTCCTGTCTCAGCCTCCTGAGCTGCTGGAATTACAGGCGTGCATCCCTTGCCTGGCTAGATCAATAATTCTTAAAGGTCCTTCCTGCCTTGTAAGTTTTCTGACCTCTGCTTGAATGGCCCTAGTGATGGGCAACTCATTAGCTTCTGTGAAACTTCATGCACAGAGAATTGTCATTTAAGGAGACCCCAGAGTGTCATCTGTGCATGTTCCTACTCTTCAAGGCCCCATTTTGCAAATAAGGATCTGAGGCTGTGAGGCCAGAGACACAGAAGAGAGATGAGGCCTCCCAACTCCTCACCCACCCACACCATGGCTCCCACACAGACTCTTTTGGGTTCACCTGTCTCCCCCTGAAGCTCTGTGAGTGTGGGTGGTGTGCACTGAGGGAGCTCGAGGCCGAGAGCCTGTGAGCATGCCCAGGTTTGGTTCTGGAATATACCTCAAAGGCCCATGTGTGGCGGTCCCCAGGTTGGTGCTGTTGGGAGGTGGTGGTACCTTTAAGAGGTGGAGCCTAGTGGGAGGTCTTCAGAACACTGAGGGTGTGCCCTTAAAGGGGATTTTGGGACCCCTGTCTCTTCTTTTTTCTTTCTTTTTGGCAGATAATGGGCCAGCCATTTTGCTTCACCAGGCCTTCCTGCCATGCTGCACTGCTTCAGGCCCAAAACAAAGAGGCCAACTCTCTGTGGATGGAAACTTCTAAAACTGTGAGCTAAAATGAACCTTTTTTCTTTGTAAGCTTATTATATCAGGAATTTGTTATAGTCTCAGAAAGCTGACTGATGTGAGAACACAGGGCACGGGCCTTTGCAGTAGCCTCCCTTCAGTTCTCCCTCTTCTTTCACACTTGCTTCTTGCCTGAATGTCCTAAAGCTCCAATCAGCCAATGCCATTCCCTGCTCCTAGCCCTCAGTGGCTCCCCACTTCCTTTAAAGACCTGAAGGCTTGGCAGGCAGGGGCCCGTGGGGCTTGATGTCGACTCCTTTTCCCTCCCCATCTTGGGCCCTGACTCCACGCTCACAGTGGCCTCACTCCAGCCCAAAGCCTCTCCCCCTGTCTCAGGACATGCCATCTTTGCAGTCCCCCTAGGGCCTCCCTGGGCTGGTCCTTGTGCCCACACACACGGCTCCTCCACCCACTGGCCAGGCCCTGACCCGAGGCTCAGCTCTCCCTAGAAGCTCCCTCTCCTTCCCCGGCAGGGCCAGTGCCCACCCCACACGTGACCCCTGGGCACCAGCAACCTGATGGCCTCGTTCTTCTGCTTCTATGCCTCTGACTGTGCTGGTTGAAAGCCCCCAGGAAGTGAAGCCACACCTATCTATAACCCCAGGTGGCCTGTTCATACCTGGCAGGGACTTAATAACTATCTATTTTGAATTTTTTAAAAGTTGAATTGACACGGACTAATTGTCCTTATTTATGGAGTGCGGCGCCATATGTTCCCATAGCTACTGTTTTAGTCATCTTTGGCATTGCTGTGACCAAAAGGCGCAACAAGAACAACTTTGAAGATGCACTTGGGCTCACAGTGTCGGAGTCTCAGTCCGTGGTCAGGCCTGAGTGAGGCAGGACATCATGGCGGAGGGTGGGGCCGAGGACAGCAGCTCAGGACATAGCACCAGGGAGCAGAGAGAGTAAGAGAGCTCCCCTCACCAGGGACACAGTGTAAATCCCAAAGGCACACCCCCAGGAGCCTTCTTGCCTCACCCCCACCTGTCTAAAGTAACTGCCAGTTAATCCACTTTGGTGGATTAATCCACTGATTGTGTTACAGCTCTCATGAGCAACTCGTGTCACCTCTGCGGATCCTTGCTTTGTCTCACACATGAGCTTTAGGGGACACCTCACATCCACACCGTGACAGTTCCACAGCGGGTAATGATCAGACCAGGTGACTGGCACGGATACCACACCTCACGTTGATCATCTCCGCGTGCTGGGAACTCTCAACGCCCTCTCAGCTCAATGACATCTTTTTAGTGAATTGTAAACATGTGAGTTTGGGTGTGGTGCTTATGTGGGAGGGGACAGGAGCACGTCCCAGAGGGCTGAGTTATACTCCAGTTTGTGACTCCACAATGAAAAACTAGCAAATGCCTAGAACCATAGCCTTTTTTTTTTTTTTTTTTAAGAAACAAACTAAGAGACTTTAACCTTGAAAGGATGTGGAAAATGTGACAGGTGTCAACGTCTCTCTGAAGACAGGAACTGTTCCTGTCACCATTATGTCCCCTGAATCTAGTCCAGTCTCTAACGCAGGCTATAAAAATTCAGTAAATATGTAAAATGAGTGTCTAACGGGGGAAGAATTCCTAAGGCAAATGCCGTTCAAGTTTCTGAGGCCCAGACGGTCATGGTTTACCCCTAAAGTTCACGTGTAACAATTCTCAGAGATGAAATGATTAAAATTGTTAGAGTTGTAATGTCACCACTGGATGAATCCACTGATGAGGGTTAGCTGGGTGGCACCTCTAGGCAGATAGGGTGTGGCTGGAGGAAGTGGGTCCCGGGCTGGGCCTTTGGGGCTCAGAGCTCTCCTCTCTGCTTCCTGCTGCCCGCCCTGAGCTGCTCCTCTCCACCACACCCTTGGCCTCGCCTCAGACCAGAGCTATGGAGCCAACAATGGAACCTCTGAAACCGGGAGCCAAAATAAACTCTTAAATTCTTCCTCTGTAAGCTGTTCTTACCAGATGTTTTTGTCATAGCGACGAACAGCTAACTAATACCCAGACCTTGCCTCAATCCAAGAAAGCATGTTCTCGTGGTTCGAATCCTCCAGAGTTGGCACGCGCTCTGGGGATAGAGGATGACCCTCCCCGGGGGTCTTCAAGTCCCTTCCAGCTCTGAGACTTGACACCCTTCCCCACTCTTCTCTAGCTGGCCAGAATGGAGGGGACACAGAGTCACCGTCTCTTTTCTTGCCTTGGGGACTAGAGAGTTCTGGGCGGGGAGGGGTGAGAAGAGGCCAGTGCTCCCACCTTGACCAGGGCAGAGAGGACCCTGCTCCTTTCCCTGCAGACGCCCTCCAGCATCAGTCGCATGAGTCTCGCTGGGCTATTTCTCTCTGAGGTTGATGATGACATCTCCGGGTCTCACGGCCTGTCTCAGAACGCTTGTTAGCCAAGTCACAAAAGGCAATCACGAGGCTCCTGATCAAAAGCCAGACTTCAGCCCTCTGTTGGGGACTTGAGTTTCACATCATCGATATTCCAGGAAAAAAATTAGTTGGTGGAGACTAACGATATTCCAGGAAAAAAATTAGTTGTGAGAACTCAGGACCCAGGGATCTGGGATGTAGCCTCTTCAGAGAGGCTGGGAGAGCTTGGGGCGGCCAAGTAGAGTGCAAATAATTTGGACCCCATCAGCTCCTTTGGGTGACCTTGAACGAGTTCTGCACCCCCATGCCCTTGGTCTTCTGATCTATGTAATGGGGATAGTGACAGCATTTAACTCCTGGTTGCCCTGAAGAGTAGGTATGTCACTCGGTGAACTTGGAAGGCTCGGGTTGGCCAGCAGTTTGCCTGATGGGAGGCAGAGATGTATTTCTTACATGGAGGAAGCTCCCGTTCTTGAATTCCTTGGCCCACCCTTGCATACCGCTGGAGAAATCCTTCTTTCAGGCCACATTAAGTGAGAGATATGATGCTGTCTTTCACCTCTTCAAAGAAGAAACTGGCAGAGTAATCTCAGAATGGCAGAAGAGGGAGGGATGAGCTCAAAATTTTACATCGCCCGACTCCTTCACTTCAAAGTGCTGGCATCCAAGAGCCAGAGAGGGAAAGATGCTTATCCATGGTCACACAGCATGGGTTGCAGAACCAGGATTTGAACTCAGATCTCTGGTTTCCCCTTTTTGTTGAGATGGTAGCAATGGCTGGAGTCTCACCCTACTGGGGAGATGCGGCGCAGGCTTTCATAGTCAATCAAGCTACAGTCCTTCCTGGGCATTCTGTTCTACTTACGGCCAGTGTGGGGCCAAGTGTCAACATGGGAATTTGAGCATAACGAACCGCAGGCTGACAGGCTTGTGCTTTCAAGGCTAGTATGGGGGAGGTGACGGGGAAGCAAGAGCTCCTTGACTTTCCGAAGGGACACAATTTTCTTTCTGGGTAACAGCAATTACTTGAAAACCATGTCAAGCTGGTGGGATTTCTTCAAATCTCTCCCCTTCCCCTGTCTGTCGCCCTTCCTTCCCTTCCCCTCTTGCCCCTCATCAAGCCCCAGCATTCAGGACCACGGACAGAGACAGCAAGTCCCACCCCACTCCCTTCGCGGAGCTGCACTGGGCGGGGCATCTGCCAATCAACACCCAAGAGCCAATGAGCTCAGCTCCTGGGCGGCTCTTTCACAAGGCCTTGATTTGGGGTCCTATTTCCCCCCAGATCAAGGCCTTGTGAAAGAGATCCACATTGATGGGCAATATGAGAATATGTGGACTGTCCCCCTCTTGCAGGGATGCCCTAGGAAGTTTCTCTACACTAAATGAGAATTACTGCCCCCTCCAATTTAGGTCCGACTCCAAACCTCTTTGAATCATAGATAATGAGACAGAAAAACAAAGGAGGTGTCATTAACAAAGCCACTGACCACGGGTCATTGGTAAATGCGTAGCCAGCGAGTTCCATGATTGCTTGGACAACTGTGCTTGCACCTAAAACATCCAACTAATGGCCACATTCCTGCTGTCTGATCACTGAATTTGGCAAGGGGTCACCAGTTGCACCTCATAGAACTAAACAAGACTCCTCTTTGCAGGTTCTCCGGAGCGCTCTCTCCCTTGATTACTGAAACAAATTAATCTATCAATTTAGCAGAAGGATAATAGGGCAAATGCAAAGTCCCTCCCAGAGCAGGATAAATAACAAGACTGTAACTCCCACTTCTGACCCAAAGAAACTTGTTCTATTGAAGTTCACATTTCTGTGCTCTGGGGAGTTCATGTTCAGTGTCCAGAGCTCAGCATTGGAGTTCTGTCTGTGCATGTGATAAAAGCAACAACGTAGAACTTACCCCGAGTCTCAGACCCTCCAGGGCAGAGTCGATACTTCCTTTGCCTTACAGAGCCAGATACACAGAGAAGCCACGGGAATAAATAGGTGAACAAATGAACGTTAAGAGGGAAAATATATTTGAGACCAGAGAGGGCAGACATTTATGTTAGTTTTCTTGTTGAAAAATCTGACATCCATAACAGTGTTTGGTATACAGTAGGTGATGGCTGAGGATTTCTTATATGTGCGGCTGTAGAATGACTTTGTAAATGAGCACAGACGAGAACAAGGGGTTCTTTTCTTTGTTAGCCATGGGAACTAGAGAGAGTGACAGTTCTTTGTAAGGATGAAGAGATGGAGGCTGAGATTCAATAATTTCCGGGAAGCTGTCGGTAAAGGAGAAAATGACCAGCAAATGTGTAGCCAGCATTGATTGACCCAATAATGCCATGAAATGACCACCAACTCCCGTGGCATCTGGCTTAGCGATGATTATTTATGATTCAGACAGTCTGGGCTAGGCTGGGTGGTGCCCTGGATCTCAGCTGGACTTTCCCTTTCTAAGCCTCAGTTTTCTTATCTGTGAAATGGGTATAGCAGCAGCAGGATCCGGTTTGTAAAGTTGAAGATAATCTCAGACAAGTGCTTCGTTCTCTCTCAAGTCCTTAAATATTCATTGAGGCTGCCCAGGTACTAGGACTCGAGAGAGAGATGATGGAGACAAAAACAGATGCGCCTCTCTGCATCTTTTGGAAGCTAGCGGGTGGTGATGGTAGAGAGCGACATCATCCAGGAAGTGTGAAGTCGCACCGCACCGGGATTGCTGCTGCGAAGGGAGGTGCACGTGGTTCTATGAAGGTCTCCGATGATGTGTGTGACCTCGTCAGGGAGATTAAGAGAATGATCTTCTGAAGAGTCACTCTGGGGCTGATGAGAAGCAGCACCTACCAGGCACGCGATAAATGTTAGTGACTGTCATTATCCCCTTCTTCGTCACCCCCAGAAGCCAGCGGGTGAGCAGGAAAGGGCAAGATTTGGCATCTGAGCGCTGACCCCCTCCCAGGCCGTGTGCCATTGTGACCTCACGGGATCCCCAGGGCAAATCTCCTGGTGCCGGTAGGGTTGATGTTCCCATCAGACACTGCATCCCAGGGAGGTTCAGTCATCTTCCAGAAGAATCAGCAGAGCAGGGTGAGATCCCAAGTCTTTGGACTCCAAAGTTCATTCCCTGTAGACACAGCCTCGTGGCTGTATCCTCCAGGCATGACTGATGGGCAGCGGGACCTCTGCTAGATCTCGGCAGTACTGTGGCGCTCCTCCTGTCTTTTCAAAGTTCAGCTGTGCCTGGAATTTACTGTGACCTCTGCAACATGTCCATCCTCTCCGTGGGAGAATTTTTGGGGGGCCTCTTTTATATTGGCCAAGAAAATGAGCCAGATTGAATTCTGAGGAAGAAGGGAGATTTCGGAGCAGACATAATCCAAGGCAAGACGAAGAAGATAGACGACACCCCCATCTGAGAATATTAGAGAGCTTAAGAATCTTAGGGACCATCTAATTCAAGTTACTCATTTAGTGACTGAGAAACCTGAGATTCAGAGAGGGTTAGATATCTGCCCAAAGGGCGCACAGCGTATGACTTAGAGTGGGGTCTCAAACCCAGGTTTCTTAACCGCTTTTGTAGATTTTTTCCCCCTCCTGTACCATATGCCCTTCAGTTTGGGGGGGGGGCCTTAAATCCCCTCCTAAAGGAAAGCAGCAGATTTATGGGTTAATAAACATTTACAATGAGTTACTGAAAAAACAGACTCAGGTAGACAGGAATTATTCATTCAAATTAACTATAAATTAAGATCAACCTAATTTAGGCCTATTAAAATGGAAAGCATATTATCTCTCATTCAAAGGAATTTGTATTTGATGCAAATAGAACAAGTTCCTAAACTTTAGAAATGTTCTTGGATTTTTCATCTGCATACTTAACCAACAGAGGATGGGGCCCCCCGATTTAAAAACAGGGGAACAGAAGGAACAATAATTAGTTATGTAAATAATGTGGCATTCTTGTTTATAATTAGTTCAAGAATAAAATAAAATTCACGCATGTCACAGGACTAATTTTCGTATGCAAATGAACAATCAAAATTATAAACGGTAATAATGCAGCTTGGGAGAAGTGACATTCTCAATTTATTAGCAGGGGTGCCGGTTCCAGCTGATGATGGCTGACGTTGGGAGATTTCAAAGGTGCCCAGACACGGAAAACTCTCACCAGTCACAGAAGAAAGGAACCTACCTGAAATATTTTCACATTTTCCTGCCGATGGCCACAAAGAGGACCCGGGGCTCCCCGGGGCTGGAGAGAGGGCATGGAGGAAAGTTCTGGAAGGGTGGATCTGGAATTTGGCTAGTGGAAGAAACCAGGATAGGGCCTTCCGATCTGAGCTCTGGACCGGAACAGTGTAGGTGACCTTGGGAAAATCCCCTTTCCTTCCCGAGTCTCGGTTTCCCCATTTAGGACACAGGCTCCATAATGAGCTCTGGAGTCAAGCAGACCCGGGTTGGAACCTCGGTGCTACCAATGACTAAGGGGAGGGTTTTCTTCCTCGCCTGTGTCTCCTATGTCATCAAGTGACAAGGACATTCTCTATCCCTAGGGAGGGCTGAATTACCTTGAGGAAGGACTAAGCTCATGTCGAGGCACCAGAAGAGCAGAGTACTAAGGGGAAGAAAGAGGGCGAACTAAGTAGAAGTTCTAGAAGAAAGTTGCTTACATTTTTTCTGTGAGAACTTTGGAAAAATAGCTGCAAAGTACCAAACACTTTACCTGAGCATTGTGTAAGGAAGGAATGCACGTGCTTTGTACCCAGAGTGTCCCTGTTGGCAGGAGCACGGTGGGTTGGATGCAAGTATACATATAAGATAAATTCATAGTGCCTAGAAGTTGGAAGAACTCTTTTTTTTGGTGGGGGTGGATATAAGAGATTGAACTCAGGGGCACTCGACCACTGAGCCCCATCCCCAGCCCTATTTTGTGTTTTATTTAGAGTCAGGGTCTCCCTGAGCTGCTTAGGGCCTCACTTTTGCTGAGGCTGGCTTTGAACTCACCATCCTCCTGCCTCAGCCTCTTGAGCTGCAGGGGTGACAGATGTGCGTCACTGCCCCCAGCTAGAAGAACTCTTTAAACAATTGTAACAGTGATTTTTGTTAAATGAGTACATTGATTGTATCCCACAATCCCTAAGGTCCTTTATTAGGCTCCAATCTTCTAGGAGTCTTTCTGGAAGGAGGCTGTTTAGATCCAGATGACGGCTACAGTGGGACCAACCTGGGCTGATGGGGATTTCTGAATGAGGATGGTCCAAAGCACCCTGAGAAATGGTGGGGGGAATCTGCTAATTTTCATTAAAGTTGATAATGTGATAAGACACAACTCATCTGATTTTCACTAGTCCCAAACTATTATGTCCCCCAGCGGTCATGGCACCCAATATTTTGCAACCAGAAGTTCTTGCCTCAAGTTTGAAGGGCTGGGAGCATTTAGTCACAGTGTCACTGTGATAGGCATCATGTTATCTAAGATCTGTCAACCTGTCCATCATTCACCCACCCATCACCTGTCCATCCACCCATCCATCCATCCATCCATCCATTCTCAACCCATCCATCTACCTGTCCATCCACCCATCCATCCTCCATCCATCCATCCATCCACCCATCCATCTATCCATCCACCCATCCATCTGTCCATCCACCCATCCATCCACCCATCCATCCATCCATCCATCCATCCATTCTCAACCCATCCATCTACCTGTCCATCCACCATTCATCCACCTATCCATCCTTTATTCAACCATTCATCCACCCATTCATCCACCCACCAATCCATCCACCCATCCATCCTCCATCCATCCAACCACCCATCCATCCTCCATCCATCCACCCATTCACCCTTCCATCCATCCCATCCATCCACTCTTCCATCCACCCATCCATCCACCCATCCACCAATCCATCCACCCACCCATTCACCCTTCCATCTACCCATCCATCCTCCATCTATCCAACCACCCATCCATCCATCCATCCACCCATCCATCTACCATTCATCCACCCATCCATCCTCCATCCATCCAACCACCCATCCACCCATCATCCTCCATCCATCCACCCATTCACCCTTCCATCCATCCACCCATTCACCCTTCCATCCATCCCATCCATCCACCCTTCCATCCACCCATCCATCCACCCACCCATCCACCCATCATCCATCCATCCATCCACCCTTCCATCCACCCATCCACCCACCATTCATCCACCTTTCCATCCATCCCATCCATCCACCCTTCCATCCATCCCATCCATCCACCCTTCCATCCATCCATCCACCCATCCATCCACCATTCATCCACCCATCCATCCTCTATCCATCCAAACACTGGGAATATTTTGAAGGCTAATCGAACTCTAGGGTGGACAGAGACCCCAACCCTCCTCAACTGGTAGCACTCCAAATTTGGAACTGGAATGAATAATTATTATACAACTACTTTGTGCTCAACACTGTCTAGAAGCTTTAGCTACATCACTCTGTTTAATCTTAATGCCAGGCCCGAGAGCTATAGGTAGAAATACTTACAAAATGAGAACCGCGACCCTCTATCGGGTGCTACTATGCGTTAGCCATTGCACTAAGCACCAGATGTGAATTATTCCAGTGTTTCCAATAGTTTTGAGAAGGAGTTACTTATTTTCCAGGTTTATTATTATCACCCAGTTTTCAGAGAGGTTTAATGACTTGCTCAAGATCACACAGCACATCAAAGAGTTGAGGCAGGCCTCATCCTCTGGAATTCCAAGTTAGTTGATTCTCTGCCTCGCCGGACCTGCAGTGGCCCGTTCTCTTGGAGAGAGGCAGGCTGGCTCCATCCTCACCAGACAGACAGGAGGAAAGGCGGGTGCTCTCTCCCAGAAGTCTTCCCGCTTCTCATCCGGGGCCTCCATCCTGAGACCCTGGCAGAGCATCTTGTGCTCAGTGCAGCCTGGGTGTGCCCTTGACGGCCCCCAGAAGTGAATGTGCACAGCTCTCAGGCTTCCAGGGGCCTGGGGATCCCTGAGCCCCGGGGGACCCTGCAGGATTAGCTGCTCCTCCGGGGTGTGGCTTGGTTAGGGTGGGACGGCAGGTGCGCAGGTGGTGGCACAGCAGGGCTCTGTCATTCAGGGCTGTGTTCTGCAGGCCCAAAGGGACCCACGTGGCAGAGAAGGGCTCACAGCGGGTACCGAAGCCCACAGAAGGCCGCTCTTCTCCTGAGGGGTGATGTCCTTAGACCCTGACGTCCCGTCCCCGTGCAACCTTAGAATGACACCTCTGGAACCGGAGCCACGGGGGATGCTTGCTGCCACCTTTGCCCTTTGTGTGTGATCTTCCTCTCGGTTTTCCTCGCTCCCCTTTCCCACAATCACTTTTTGGGGGGCATCTTCTATATCTCATGCTCTGGGACGATGGAGATGGACCAGGAAGACCCTGACCCCGTGGAACTGAGGGTCTGTGGGGAAGACAGACAGATGGCATCAACCACAGGCACAAACAGAGGTGTGGTCAATGGCTGGGAGAGGTTAGGGAGGCGCAGGCGGCAGAGGTCACCTAGCAGGGCCTGGCCTCTGGTTGAAGAGGATGTCACCCGAGAGAGTGGCATTTCCCCTCAGGTCCCAAGGATGGCCACATGAAGAGCCACTTCACCTCTTAAAGCCTCCTCTGCAAAACGGACGGACGTGGCATCTCCACGCTGGCGAGTCTGAGATGAAGCCAGACGACACGGGAGGGTCAGGAGGGGCGGGGAAAGCAAGGAGGTAGGTCTCACTGGGTCCAAGAGTGACTGCAGAGCTGGCGGGTAGTGGCGTCCTGGCTGTGTCCTCACGGGGATGTTTGAGGGCTACTGAGACGACGTTTAGAGGGAGATTCGTGCAGGGACATGCACTCTGGATCCCCTGGGAACCTTCAGTTCCAAGATGCCCGTGGCTTTGGGAAGCAGGATGAGCGCCTTCTATCAAAGCGTTTTTACAACACCAGGGGACACTCTCATTTTAGCTGTCTGTGCCTTGACAGGGCTTGGATGCCATTGGCGTAACTGCAGGGGGATGGACGCCTTGACCTCTCACACCTCCTTTCCAACCCTGAGAATCATCTCTGCTTTGCAGCTACATCTAAAACTGGGGCTGGGGCCACTTCCGTCCTCCTCCCAAACTATTGCAAGAGCTTCCTAAGAGGCCCCAGGGCTCCTTCCAACCTGGGAGCACCTCCCCAAGTCCAACAGGAGCCCCTGGTTTGCGGGATCTTAACCCCCCCCCCCCACGGCTCAAGAGGCCCCAGCAGGAGCAGCCACTAGGGGGCGGTGCACCCTTCAGGGGGGTGGGACCTAGTGGAAGGAAGTGAGGTCACAGGGGGCGTGTCTACAAGGGACCGCAGCTCCTCCCCTTTTCTCTCTTGGCTTCCTGGCTGCCCCCACAGAGCTGCTGTCCTGCAGCCTGAGCTCCTCACCGTGACGTTCTGCCCCACACAGGCCCCAGCACTGAGGCCCGCTGACCGCTGTCCTGAAATCTCTGAAACCTGAGGCAAAATAAATCTCCCTCCTTAAGAATTGATTGCTCAGGCGTTTTGTTACAGCAACTGAAAGCTGAGTCATACTGTCCTGGTCCTGGAGAGTTGGACGTATCCCCCTCCAGGTCTAACTTATGGCGTGGCCTGGAACCAGCTGGGGGCCCCCCTCTGGCCCCTCTCACAGAGTGTGCAGGAAAAAAGGGACTTGGCTTTCTCATTCAGTGCCTTCTTATCCCCAGGACTGAGGAGAGAGGCTGACACGTAGTTAGCCCCTAAAAATATGTGTTCAGTAAATGAGCACTCGTAGCGGGATAGCAATTGGCATGTGCAGACATTACAAGCTATGCAGGGAATTCTTTTATCGTACAGAGATTCTCAAACAATGAAATCGAGAGCTACCATTGGATCAGCTATCCCACAACTGGCACATAACCAAGGGAAATGAACTTCATTTATCAAAGAGGTGGGTATCTGTACTCTTGTGTTCATTGAACTACTATTCACAGTAGCCAAGATATGGAATAAACTGAGGTGTCCTTTGGCAAATGAACAAATAAAAAAAAGTGGCATGTGCACATGATGGAACATTATTCAGTCACGAAAAAGAATGAAATCTTGTCCTTTGTAGCAAAATGGATAGAACTGGAAGGTAGTATGTGAAGCAAAATAAATGACACAGACAAATACCACAGGTCCTCTCTCATATGTGAACGGTAAAAGTGTTCATCTCAAAGAAGGGAGTAGAGTAGTGGTTGCTAGAGGTTGGGAACTTCATGAGGAAGGGGAGATGGGTGGAGTTTGGATAATAGGTACCAAAATTCGGTGAGAGAGGAGAAATCAGTTTGGGTGTTCTGCAGCACAGCAGGGTCATTATAGTTCATGGCAACCTATTAGACATTCTGTGAAGACTTCAAAAAGAGGAGTGTGAAGGCTCCAGATAAACAACAGGTATGTTCCAGGAGATGGAAATGTGAACGACTCTGACTTGATTATGCATTGAATTCTCATGCTGTAACCTCCAGAACAGGTGGGATTATTCTATGTGAATTAAAAAGGAAAAGTGCACCATCCAGGACGGTGTGTCCTCATTTAGGAAAAGGTCAGGCTGTCACGACCTTGGGTCTCTGGCCCAGTGTTCCTTCACCCCACCCCCAAATTTGTGAGAGCCCCCAATAGATCAGTTGCATTAAATTAAAGGTTAACATATAGAACCTCCGTTTGCTGAAGACACCATTAAGAGACTGACGAGAAGAGAAACGGAGAGGGAGAGGACATTTGAAGTCTGCACGCTTGACGGAGAGCTCACACCAGACCAGCCAAAGCGCCCCAGAGACACCGTGACGAGCCAGGCAAGCCTGGGGACATGGGCATCAGGCTTGAGCAGGCTCCTCGCCAGCATGGACGCTGCTGTGGCTTGGGTGTGTTTTGAGGGTCCTCCAAGGGTCCACTGTGATTACAGGCTTGGTCCCCAGGGTGGGGACGTGGGAGGTTCTAAGGTCTTTGAAAGAGAGAGTTGTAGCTGCTTCCACTCGAGATGAGACCACTGTCTCTAACACGTGCCCCCACCAGGATGTGCCACCATCTATTGCCCATATCAGAGGCCAAACCTGTGGGTCCACTTGATTTTGAACTTTGAATCTGCCAAACTGAGTGAAACCAACCTTTTCTCTTTGTAACATTATCTGCCTCAGGTATTTTGTCATAGAGATGAAAAGCTATGAGGACATTATCTAAATGATTTTAAACATTTTGCATCCAATAAAAAAAAAATCTCACGTTAAAATCTCAATGTGCTGCTACAATACAGACACCATAATGGCTAAAATATTTTAATGAGCTAGGAAATACCGAGTGTTGTTGACAATGTGGAGTACTGGAACTATTCTACATTGCTGGTGGGAGACATAATGAATGCAGTTGTTTGGGAAATCTGTCTGCCAGATCTATGAAAGCCAAAGTAATGCATATCCTGTGACCCAGCAATGTCACTTCTTGGTATAAATCCGAAAGAAATATGGAGATATATATATATATATACCAAGAGTCTTATAAAAGAAAGTTGACAGAAGCACTCTTTTTAAAAAAGTAATACATAGGAACAACCCTGGTGCTTGCTTGCCCACAGGGTCATGGCTACGTAAATTGTGGTCCATTTGCAAAGTAGAAAACTCAGCATCAATGAAAATAAACTACAACTACGTATAAAAAACCTGGATGGTTTGCACCAATATTTTTGACTAAAAGAAGCCAGACACCAAATAAGGACAGTGAGTCTACGCACATCAGGTTGAGAAGTGGACCAGCGAATCTATGTGTTAGAACCCAGGAGGGAGGTCACCCTTGGGGATAGTGACTCGGAGGTGTGGGGACTTGGGGGGCTGGGCATGTTGAGTGTCTCGAGCTCATTGCTGGGTGCACAAGTGTCTCTGACGTGGGAGAATTCATTGAGCTGTGCACGTGTGGCTAACACGTCTCTCTTCGTGTACGTTATATATTAATGGAATTCACAGAAAATACCTACAGGTTCCTGCTGTGTGCAAACTGGGCGTGACCCCTAGGAGACTTCCAGACCAAGGGCCTCCTACATGTTAGCAAAGGCCACGGCCTAGATGGTGGCCTCAGTCAAGAGATCTCATACCAGCCTCATCCCAGCAGCTTGGGAGGCTGAGGCAGGAGGATCATGAGTTCAAAGCCAGCCTCAGCAAAAGCAAGGCACTAAGCAGCTCAGTGAGACCCTGTCTCTAAATAAAATGCAAATAGGGCTGGAGATAGGGCTCAGTGATTGAGTGCCCCTGGGTTCAATCCCCAGTAGCCCTACCCTAAAAGAGACACCTCATACCCTGTATCCATAAATTGAGAATTTGAATCCCTTCCCCTAAGCAATCGCAGCTGGTGAATTTCCTCTTCACCACTCTATCCTCCCTCCAAAATAAAAGTCCTTCAGCCATCTTGGTTTATTTCCATTCAGAGCTACTTTTCAATGCCTGGCCCAGAAAGTCCAAGCAAAGATCTGCCCTGGGAATCGCCAGGCCCTCCTCTCCGGATGAGTAGAGAGAGAGAGAGAGAGAGAGAGAGAGAGAGAGAGCATGAAATATTGAAAAGCTCAGATTGAAGTCTGTTAGCCCCGGGCCTGGGAAAGCCTGGCCCTGCAGCCCGACAACATCAGTATCCGTTTGTGGTGTCATTTAGGGATCCCAGCTTTCCAAACCATTGACTGAGACTTTCTGTCAATCCAACACTTTTAGGGTAATTTAACTTAATAATACCTTTGTCGGCACCGGCACCGTCTCTGTCTGAAGGGTGATTATCATAGAAGTTATTTTAGGTTGTTTAATGGAATGTAGTAAATTCTCGGTTGACAGGGCAGATCCTCAAGAGTGGCTGTTTGCAGTGTTTACCTTGCTGAGACCCCCCACCCCCACCCCAACCTTTCCAAACTTACTCCTCGGAGCCGGGAGAAGACTTCATAAATTATTAGCAATTGTTCTCCCCCTCCGAATTCACATGCATCATTAATTCTTTGTAAAAAGTTCAAACTGTCCAGGATTTAATTGTTATCACTTGGAGAACGGCTGGAAATGGATGCGGCTCTGTCAGAGATTTTGACTTATTGCACTTGATATTTTACTCATCACATGGTGTTCTCAGTGCAGGAGGGACGAGAGAGAAGAGGCAGGAGGAGGAAGAAGCCAGTGCTTTTCCCCTGAAGTGCGCATGTGTGCACATACACTCGCGTACACACACACACACACACACACACACACACACAAACACACACACAATACTGATGCATTGACTTCTGGCGAGAAAACTCAAAACTCCAGCTGATAAAATAATAGCTGCCCATCCCCCCCCCCCTCCCGAAAAGAGAACAGGAGTGTGGCAGCATGGAGAGAGAAATTTATTTTGCAAATTTTATTGGCTCCAACTGTATTTTTGTTTTCAGGTTCTGTAATCCTAGAAGTCTAATGTTTGACATTCCTGAGATGCTGAAATTCTGAGTCCAAGTTCTCAAGGTGTTTGATTTGTTGTTATTATTTCTGGATACCGGGGGTTGAACCCAGGGGGTGCTTAACTCAGGGTCTGGCTAAGTTGCTTAGGGCCTCACTAAGTTGCAGAGGTTGGCCTCCTACTTGGGATCCTCCTGCCTCAGCCTCCCACATCACTGGGATTATGGGTGTGCACCATCGCACCTGGCTAGAGTGTTTGATTTTCAAGGATAAATTAATCCAACACACAGATGAAGAAGTATCATTATCATCACTATGCTGTCCCTCTCTTAGGACCTGGACCTGTATTTGTGGAGCCCACGTATATTGCTTCCTTCTCAAGGTGCGGCTCTTTTGTCCCACTTGGCCTGCTGTGGATCGCTGCATGGAAACCCAGGTGACAATGTAGGTACGTAAGTCTATGGCCAGAGCCCCTTCCAGGTGACCCAGGCCTGGCCTGTCTTGCCAACTGCCCTCCCACCCTTCCTACAAAGTCATCTCTTCCAAGGAGCCTGAAATTGGGCCCTGATACAACTGGGAGAACAGAGGGCCCCGTTGTTGGAGGTGTGGTCATGTGGCATTTGTCTTTCTGTTCCTGGCTTCCTGCACTTAGCACAGTCTCCTCCAGGTTCACCAATGTCATTATAAACAAGAGCGTTCTGTCCCTGGCTGTTGGGGCCGAGTGGTGCTCCATGGAGGACAGACACCCCATCTCTGTACCCATGCATCCATTGAAGGACACCTGGATTGCTCCACCCCATGGCTGTTGTGAATAGTTGTGCAGTGGACGTGGGAGTGTCCATATCTCCTCGACACACTGATCCCGATTCCTTCAAAAAGAAACCAGCAGTCCTTGGAGACACATCTCTCTCTCCAGGTGTGGGACTGCTGGACTGGAGGGTGACGGTCTTGATTTTGTGTCCTGGGGGACCTCGGTCTTGATGTCCTTGCTGGCTCTACTAGTTTGCATTCTTACCAACAAGCCACAGGGGTTCCTTTGTCCCACATCCTCCCCAACACCTGTGTACTTGGCAACAGCCATTCCAACGAGTGTGAAGCGATGGCTCATTGTAGTTTCAATTTGCATTTCTCTAAGGATCAGTGATGGGGAGCACTTAACTTGTCCCGTATGCCTGGAGTGTCGTTCTGTGTCTCAAGATGAATCTACAGAGGTCCTCTGCCCACTTGTGGTTGGATTATTGGTTCCCTGGCCATTGACTTCTTTGAAGTCCTTTAATATTTTGGATCTTAGCTTCTCATCAAATGCACGCTTTGCAGATCTTTCTTTCTGGTCTGGACTTTGTCTCCTCATCCTGTCAATTGTTTCCTTTGCTGTAAAGAAGCCTTTGAGTGCCGCAGTCTGTCTGGGCACAATTCAGGAGCCATTTGTCAAAAGAAACTAACTTTATTTTTAGAACTACAAACGCCAAACAAAACAGCTCCTCAGGAAAAAAACCCTCAGAGCCCAACTGCCACCACCGGCTTCCACAAGCCTCTCACCCACACAAGCCTCACCACCTCCCACAATCCTCCTGCTCTTGAGGTTGATTGGCTGGGTCACATGGGCGGAGCCAAAGAAGTCCCCCAATGAGCAGCTCCGTGGTCTGAAAGGGCAGGGAAACAGCCCAATGAGCAGCTCCGTGGAGGAGCCAATCAGCTAGATGTTGCTGGGGCCGCCGTGGGCCAATCATCAGCCAGCAGCTGGAAGTTTGCTGGCAGCTGGAAGTTTGCTGGGGCTCCTTTGGCTGTGGCTCTCAACATTTGAGTTTGATGGAATCCTGTTGGTTTATCTTTGTTTTCGTCACTTGTGATTGGGATCATAGCCAAATAATCTGTGCCTGGACCAGTGCTGTAAATCACCTCCTCTGTATCATTTTCTAGTAGCTCTCCATCTTCAGGTTTCACGTGAAGTCTCTAACACATTTTGAGTTGATTTTTGATTATGATGTGAGATAAGGGTCCAATGTTATTCTTCTGCTTTCCCCGGCACATTTATTAAAGAGGCTGTCATTTCTCCCTGCGTGTTCTTGGCACCTTTGTGGAAACTCAATTGACTAGAAACATACAGGTGTGTTTCTGGGCTCTCTATTCTGTTCCTTTAGTTAAGTTTCCCATTTTATGCCAGTACCGTGATGTTTTTGGTTACTGTAGCTTTGTGGCATCTTTTGAAGTCAGGGAGTACAATGTTTCTAGCTTTGTTCTTTTTGCTCCAGAGTTCTTTAATGGTCTTTTGTGGTTCCATAGAAATTTTCAAATTGTTTGCTCTATTGCCATGAAAAATGACCCTGGAATTTTGATAAGAAAGCATTGAATCGATAAAATACTGTGTATACTATGGGCACTTTAACAGTACTAGTTGCTTCAATCCATGAACATGGGATACCTTTCCATTTATTTGCGTTTCCCACAATTTCTTTAATAAATGTTTTCTAGTTTTTAGCATTCAGAGCATTCACCTCCTTGCCTAAATATTTTCCTATGTATTTTATTTCTTTCTGATGTTATTTTGGATGGGAATTACTTCTCAATCGCTTTCTCAGTTGTTCACTATTAGCACAAAGGAACACTGTTGATTTTGGTACCCTGTGACTTTACTGATTTTCTCTAACTGTTCTTTTGGTGGCTATTTAGAATTTTGTACATGTGAGATTATGCTATCAGTAAACAGAAACAAATTCACTGCTTCATTTCCTGTTTGGGTGCCTTCTATTTCTTTTTCTTGTCTAATTGTTCTGGCTAGAACTTCTAATACTATGTTGAATAGAAAAGATGAGAGTGAGCATCCTTATCTTGTGTTTAAGTATGTTTCTCCGATCCCTAATTTATCGAGTTTTGCCTTTTTAATCATCGAAGTGTGTTAAAATTTACCAAACTCTTTTTCTCCATCTTTTGTGATGATCATGGTTTTTGTCCTTCATTCTGTTAGTAGAGTGAACCGCATTTATTCATTTCTGTATTTTGAATTGAGCATCAAGTTCTTTTGAGGGTTTACTATGGGATCAGGTTCTGTGCAGAAAGCTTTATGTTTCTGTTATCACTTAACCTTTATGATGATCCTTCAGGGCAATTAGTAATCCATTCCCCAAAAAAGGACAGTCCTGTTAGCTTTTTTTTTTGCTCCTGGACACTAGGACGGTGCACCCTGGATTTGGGATTCAAACTGAGATGGGAAATACTGAGTTCCTCTACTTGGTTGCACTGCCTGCCCCTGAAAGGATCCTGCCTTAGTCTTCTCTGTGTCCTACAGAAGCCATAGCATGTCTTTGCTCAGAAGAAGAGAAGTCCTATAGCATGTCTTTGTCCTGTTTTTGGATCTCAACGGGAGACTCACAGTCTGTACGAGTCAAGGGGGGAGCCATGCTTCTTGGTGGAGTCTAGGAGTCTGATAAACCCACTCCCACTTACTCCTTCCTTCTTGCTGGTCTTCATGGGCCTCCTTTCCTAAGAAGGACGATGGAGGAGAAGGACCTAACATCATGATGATGGCAAGAGTTTCTCATGGATTGAGGGTGCTTGTGGAGGGGACCAGCTGGGCTAAGAGTCAGGACACCAGTTCCGGCTCTGCCATCTATATAACTTTGAGAAGACCCCTCTCACAGCTGTGGAAGTCCACTGGATGAACATCTCAGTGGCCTCCATACTGTTTTTAATTAATTGTAAATGGACACAATACTTTCATTTTATTTATTTATTTTTATGTGGTGCTGAGGATCGAGCCCAGTGCCTCATGCATGTGGGCCACCATCCCAGCCCCCTGTTGTTGTTTTTGAAGCAGTGGACAGCCTGCCCAGTGGAATCAGTATGAGAAAACTTTCCATTTAAGTCAGATACGGAAGGGGCTGCTGTGGATGGAGAGCAAGTGGGGGCTTCAATCCCACCCCCTGCCTCTGCTGTGATCTCACCTGGAGCTGAATTGCTGAGGAGGACCACAGGGAACCCTGGAGGAGGAAATACAGACAGGGACCCTTCAATCATCTCCTTTCACGCTGTGCTCTACGGAACACTGGTGTTCATCCCAGGGTCTGGCAATGAATGGACTTAAGCTCAGGGAAATGCAAATGAACCCCACAAAGAGATGGCATTTAAGGTCCACCATATTGAACGACCTACAACTTCCCCGACTGCCTGAATCTCACGTCCTGTGGATTTGTGCTCAGGTCCCAGTGGAACCTCTCCTTCAGATACTGTTCTTTTTTGTGACTGAGTGAGGTCCGATCATCATTGGGAACCCTAGCGCAGCAGAGGTCACCCAGACATGTTGGGGACTTGGTGGGTCTTATGGTAGGAAGAGGAAGGTAGGAGGCTTATCACCTCCTTGAACGAGGCACCTGCACCCCAAGTTCTTTCCATAGGCACATTTACTTGAAAAAGTATTTTTGCTTAATATTTTACTTTTCCTTTCCTGGATTCCACACCCACAGTCGTCTCACCTAGTGGTGTGCTGGGACGGCTTCCTTCAGCTCACAGGTGTGTGCATCTTTTATCCAACTTTGTGATCAGAGACCTCAGTTGGCCGCTCCGAAGGGGCCACGGTGGGGGTGCTTACACCATGGGAAGTGGTCAGCATTCCAAATCAGGGTTTTCTCTAGGACAGCCCGACGTGAAACTTCTGCCCAGGCGTCCCTGCACTGCAGACTGAACACTGAACGTGCACAAAGCCCAGCTTTGCTAAGTCTTGAGATGTCACTATTATTTGTTTCAGACTTTTTATTTTATTTTTCTGTTAAGAGCTAAAATGATACAAAACCCGTCGGTTCCATCTGTATTACCCTCCACGATCCCATTCATTGGCTTCCTGTTCCAGAAATATAGTCCCATCCCAATCTTAGTGTTTTTCATGTTTTAAAAATATTTTTACTACATATGTGTCCATAAATAATACATGGTATTGTTTTGCATATTCTTAGCTTTATATCCGTGGTATTATACCATATGTATCCTTCCACAACTTTTATTTTTAAATACATTTTATGGTTTTTTTTCAGGTTTATACATGTTGATATATGTAATTCTAGTTCATTCATTTTAATTTCTATATGGTGTTCCATTGTATAAATATATCAAACATTAATTTATTCTCTTCTCCATTGATGGACATGTAGGCCTTTTCCAATTTTTATACACATTTTCTGGTGCACATATGCAAGAGATGGTAGGATATATACTTAGAAGCCGAATTTCTAGGTGCAAGGATATGCATGTCTTAATCTGTACTAGATATTGCCAGCTTGCGCCCCAAAATGATTGTACAAATTTACACCCTTACCAGCAGTGGATGAAAGCTCTTGCCAGGGATTTATATTGTCAGATGGTTTAATATTTTCCAATATGGTGGGTGAAAAACGCTCCCTCGTTGTGGGCTTCATTTGCATTCCCCTGATTTTCCCAGTGAGATGGGGCCTCTTTGCATATCTTCATTAGCCATTTGTTGGTCTCTTCTGTGAATTACCTACTCGCTTCTTCTTCTCACCCCTACGGTGGTGTTTGCTTATCTTCTTGTAAATCAATTTAAAAATATATGTATTCTGGTTACTAATCCTCTGTGATTGTGTGAGGTGAAAATTCTCTCTCCCAACACGTGTCTTGCCTTTTAATATTGTATGGGATGTCTTTGGCTGTGTGCAAGGTTTAAAATTTAATCCAGTCACATTTATTTATCTTTTATTGCATGATTTGTGCTTTTCTGCCTGGTTTAACGTTGATAGTACATCCTGAGATTCTATCTTGCTAAATTTATCATGCAGTTGGAAAAGTTTTAGTTTTCCCTGTGAGGTCTTTAATTAACCTAGGCCTTGTTTCTGTGTAATGTGTGAGGTAGGGATCTTAATTGATTTGTTTTTCTTCCCATAGGCCTCCAATCGCCCCCGCCCGACTTAAGAAAATAGTTCATCTTTTATTTTCAACAATGTTTTATAGCTTTTACGGCAGTGGACTTGCATATCTTCCATTAGGGTTCATTTCCAGGTGTTTTGTATTTTTGATAACATAGTTTTATGATTTTCTTAAATTTCCCTTTTGGTTTGTTCATTGCTCATATATAGAATTAAAATCGATCTTTGTGTATTGACTCTGGATTCAGTGACGGTGTTGAAATGAATCATAAATGTTAGCAGTTTGTAGGTTTTATTTTGGACCTTCAATACACACATCATGCCACCAGGGAACAAAGAATGCTTTACGCAATCACCAGCCATACTTGAGGCTTTCATTTCCTCTTCTTTCTTATTATTCTGGCATGCGGGATATAGACTATCATGCTTGGTGATAGCTGGCCCTCTTGATAAGTTTCCCATTTTCTGAAAAAAAAAAACCTTTCTGTATTTCATAAAGAATAACGTTTTCCATATATTTATTTTTTATCAGATTAAGGATATCTCCATTCTCCTTGATTGTTTTGACTATGAATGCACAGTGAATTTTGCCAAATGGTATTCTGCAAATCTATTGAGGTGACCATGTCATTGAAATAGAAAATTGAAGTAGAAAATCACTCTAATTGATATCCAACTTCATATTCCTAGAAGAAATATTAATTACTCATGATATATTATCATTTTAATTTATCATTGGATTTGATTTGCAAAAGTTTGGGATCTTTTTTTTTTGTAGGTAAATTCTTGAGAAACACTGGTGTGAAATTTTCCTTCCTTATATTTTACTGATTCTTAAAAAGAATATCAGAGTCACTCTGGTCTCATGAACCACCCTGGTTTATTTTTTGAGTGTTGTCTGGAATAGTATGTATAGGATCAGTGTCGCATCTTTTCTAAGCATAAAGAATCATCATCTGAAACCCACCTATACTGGAGTTTTTCTTTGAAGAGTCTCAAATATGCTTGATCTCCTTAATTTTTATTATTAGTTAGAGTCCTTTGAAAACTTCTTGGGCTGGAGCGCGGCTTTGTGGTAGAGCACTTGCCTGGTGCGCAGTATGCCCCGAGTTCAATTTTAAGCGTCACCAAGTTTCTTTTTTTACTGATTTCTTTTTTGGACCAGCTGAGGAGAGTATATTGTTTGATTTCAAGAAGTTGGGGATTTCCTAGTGATCTTTTTCTGTTTTTGGTTTATTTCTTAGTTCCTTTACACTTAGGGAAAATACTTCAAATTTTAAAATTCATGTAGAGTTAAAAAAAAATGTTCCAACATATGGTCAATTTGGTAAACGTTCCCTGTGGACATAGAAAGAATGTCACTGTTGTGTGTGGTGTGGATTAGGTGAGAGTTAACCAGGCTGTTGAGACCTTGAGGTTACTCCCTTTTGAATGGACACCCGTGTCCGCTGTTAGAAGGCGGAGTGCAGGTCCCCTGCATGACCACGCCCTTACCTTTCCCTCTGTTGAATTCTGTTTTTACTTTATCTACTTTGAAGTCTTGGGGTGGATGTGTGTAGACTTAGGATTGTGATTTGTTTCTCTTGGGCTTACTCTTTTATATGTCCAATTATGCACTCTGCCTTAATGTCTATTTTGATATTAGAAAAGCCAATACCACCTTTCAGTGTTGTACATGGAACATCTTTTAACATTTTTATATTTTCAGTGTTTTTGTATTGTCATGTTTAAACTCAAGCAGCTGAGTTGGACAATCTATGTCTTCTATCTGAAGTATTTATTCCCTTTACATTTAATAGAATGACTTATCAAATGACATAAAGCTATAAATATTTAAAATAAATTATTCAGCTTCATTTTAGACCTTTGGTTTGTTTATTTAGTTGTTTTTTTTTTTAATTTGGTGCTGGAGATCAAACTCAGTGCCTCATGCGTGCTACGTAAGTGCTCTACCACTGAGCCCCGCCCCACTCCCAGCCCTATTCAAATTTTATAAGTTATGTAAAACTATACTCCTAGTTTCATGGTTTCTATAGTAACTTTACACGTCTGTAGAGCGCACGTCTTTACATTGCCTTAATTAATTTTGTTCTGTAGAATTTTACACCTTTATGTGATCTTGTAAATAAAATCGTTTTTAATTTATTTCCTAGTTACTCAATGATAGAACATAGAAATGCTGTTTATTTTTTGCTAAATTCACTTATTGTAGAGACAGCAAATAAAGACATCTTTACTTTCCCTTCCCAGTTGTGAGTCTTTTATTTCTTTTCTTGCTTTATTGCGGTGCCACGATATCCAGGGTAACCATAAATCAAAAGGAGCGATAATGGACATCCTTGTTCGTTTTCATTCTTAGGGGAAATGATACTATTTTAGCATTAGTCTGGTTAGTTATTTTTTTTAAATATACCCTTTATAAATTTGAGAAAACTTCTTTTCATTTTCAGTTGATTGTGATTTTTTAAAATCATGGACTCTGTTGAATTTAAAAAATAAAAAATTATGTGAAAAATGGTTTTCATAGTGTTATGGTCCAGATCTGAGGTGTCCCTCCGAGACGCCTGTGTGAATCAGTGCAAAAACGTTGAGAGGTGAGACGATCCGGTCAGGAGAGCCTCACCGGGTCAGTGCACTGGTCCCCTGGCAGGGGTTAGCTGAGGGGTGACGGCAGGTGGGTGGGGTGTGGCTGGAGGAGGTGGGTCTTGGGGACATGCTGTTGAGGTCTATGTTTTGTCATGTCTGGAGCCACTTCCCTTTACCACGTTCTGCCCCCATGATGCTGTGCCTCACCTCTGCCTTTTCTTCTTTACCTTTCCCCCAACCCCAGGTGTTTTGTTATAGCAGCAGAATGCTGACTGATACATACTTCTAATGTTATATAGCCTACTAGGATGATAGTGATTATTAACAATTATACATTTCAACATGGCTAGGGCAATGGGGTGGCCATCTATGGACTGAGACCTCTGAAACAGTAAGCCCACAGATAAACATTTCCTCTTGTAACTGTTCTGGTCAGGTCTTTTGGTCATGGCAGTGGACAAGGACACATGATATCATGCATCACATAGATTGAGTGTAAGTATGAAGGCACTTTCCATCTTGGGGTTGAATCTCACCTGGTGCGATGCAGGGTCTCCTCATCGATCATCACATTCAATTTGATATTTGGTTAAGGACCCTTGCACCTGTATTCCAAAGGGATAACGGCCTGCAATATTCTTTTCCTGCATTTTCTTCTCTCTCTCTCTCTCTCTCTCTCTCTCTCTCTATATATATATATATATATATATATATATATGCTTTTTGGTGGTGCTGGGGATTGAACCCGGGGCCTTGTGCCTGCGAGGCGAGCACCCTACCAACTGAGCCATACCCCCAGCCCCTCTTTGTCTATTTTTAAGAGTCTTAAAGTGACTTGGCCTATTCTCCTAACCTTTGTTTCCTGGTATCGTCTTTGACTTCAGCACATAAGAAATCATCAGTGCACCAGCCCTTTTCCTGGAGCTTTCTTTGTGGGCAAATTTTAAATAATATGTTCAATTTCTTTAGGACCGATGTGACTATTCAGATTTTGTGTTTTTCTTTCTAACACCCTGTTTCAGCTTTTAAAGATTTGATCTGAATGGTGGATTATTGGCCCACAGTTTAATAGCAGGTCGTTTCCCTGGGGTTGAAGGCGCTCCTGGGAGGCAGGATTTTCTTCTTTCAACCTGGGACAGTGCTGGGACTTGGTCACCCCCATGTCAATGCCCCCTTCCCTTCTACATCTCTGTCCCTCCCTCCCTCCCTCCCTCCTGGAGGCTGTCTTAGAAGACAGGAGGCCCTCACTGAGTCGATCCTTCAGAACCTGGTGACCCCCCTCTTCTCCTTCCCACGTGGCCATGACATTCACCAGCAGAACCTGGTTGGGGGCAGCTGGTCTTCCAAATTGCAAATTCACGATGTCCCCACCACCGCAAAAGCTTCGCCTGTGTCTCTGGACCTAGGCTCAGCAGCCTGGACACCCAGAGCGAACCCGCTTATGAATGCCGCCTCTTTTTTTATTCCTATGACAAAGTTGTTTTGAATAAAAATCACATAATCATCAGGGATAATCATTATTTTCCTCATTTGTCCCTTGGCTTTACAATAAATAAGAATAAAAAATAGCTTTTCCATTTGAAAATGCTATTTCAATTCAGTAGTCAGTAGCCACAGCCGGGCGGGAATACAGCATCTTGTTTCTCATCTGTGGACGCTCAAAACTGTCCGTCCTGTGGCAGCAGAGAGCAGGACAGGGGTCACCAGGTCAAGGAGGGGCACGGGGCAGAGAGAGGGAGAGGAGGAGGAGCAGCCACCAAGTGCAAACGGAGGGTGTGCTCTCCTGTGGTTTGGACTTGGAATGTCCCCAGGGGCTCCTGTGTGGAGGGCTGGTCCCCAGCGCAGCTGCGTTCAGAGCTGGGGCTTTGGGGGAAGTGATTGATCACGAGGGCACTGACCTCATCAATAGGTTAATCCACTGATGGGTTCATCATCCAACAGGCTCCCGAGAGCTGGTGGGAAGGGAGACAGGGCCTCATGGCAGAGTAAGCCTCGGACGTGCACGGGGATGGTGCCCCCTGCCGGGTCTTCTCTCCCTCTTTCTGCTTCCTGGATGCTATGGGGCGATCATCTGTGCTCCACCACGCACTCTTTGCGCAGTGCTTTGCCTTACCACAGGCCTCAGGCCCTGCCAGCCACTTAGAAAAGCCTGTGAAACTATGAGCCATGAGCTACGCCTTTCCTTCTTTACCTTTCCCCCAACCCCAGGTGTTTTGTTATAGCAGCAGAATGCTGACTGATACATACTTCTAATGTTGTATAGCCTACCAGGATTATAGTGATTATTAACAATTTATTATACATTTCAACATGGCTAGAAGAGTTTGAAGGTTCCTGACACCACAGAAAGAGTAGTTGAATAGACGGAAATGCAAATGAACCTGATTTCATCATTCCCCACTGTATACATGTTGCAAATGACAATTCTATACCCCATAATTAAGTGCAAATATACGTCAATTTAAAAACAAAAATAAAATTAAAAATCTTGGATATAAACCTACAAATGGCATAGCTGGGTCAAACGGTGGTTCCATTCCAAGTTTTCTGAGGAATCTCCCTACCATTCTCCACAATGGTTGCACCAATATGCAGTCCCAACAGCAATGTATGAGTGAACCTTTTCCCACACATCCTCACCAACATTTATTGCAGCTTTTATTCTTGATAATTGCCATTCTGACTGGAGTGAGGCGAAATAATCAGCATATTACAGTGATACAGCCACATTGATGTTTATAGCAGCTCAACTCACAATAGCTAAACTATGGAACCAACCTAGGTGTCCTTCAACAGATGAATGGATAAAGAAAATGTGGTTTATATATACAATGGAGTATTACTCAGCCTTAAAGAAGAGTAAAATTATGGCATTTTCCTGTAAATGGGTGAAGCTGGAGACTATTGTGCTAAGTGAAATAAGCTAATCCCCAAACCAAAGCCCAAATGTTTTCACTGATATGTGGATTGCTAACTCACAATGGGGGGTGGCTGGGGAACATAGAGTTATTTGGGATTAGGTAGAGGGGAGTGAATGGAGGGTAGAGGGTATGGGGACAGGAAGGACAGTAGGATGAATTGGACATTATTACCCTATGTACTGGTGTGATTCTACACCATGTACAACCAGAAGAATGAGAAATTATACTCCATTTATATATGATGTGTCAAAATGCATTCTACTGTCATGTATAACTAATTAGAACAAATTACCAAAAGAAAGTTGAAAATGTTGGTATTTTGCGTGTGAACTAGAAGTTGTTCTTACCAAACAGAACTGTTACTTCTCACAGTTAACAATCTATTTCACAGTTTTAAATGTTAACATAGCTTTAAAAACTCCAAGTGGTCGTGCAGAAGAACAGAATTTAAGTAACTAAAGTGCTGTGTTAGCAAGATTGATTGAAAATCTACTGTTTAAATACAGGACTATGATGTAAGGGTCGGGGACACCCAGCAGCGCCCCCAAACAAGCTCAAGTGACTGTCCCCTTAGGAGCTTAACTCTGACTCCTGCCTTCAGCCGGGTTTGCGTGTGTCAACTCCGACCCCATCGCCGGGAGTTTCTGGATCAGCTTCCAGGAGGATACCGTATTAATTAAAAAGATAAGTAACAAAGTGCACTAATTTGAAGTTTACTTTCATTACTCAAGTTGCCCAGTAATCGAGGGAATGGTTCAGAACATCTACCCAAACTATCACTTCCTGGAGTATTTTATCCTGAGCTTGTTTAGAATTGGACTCACGGTCCTACTAAAACGCAGAGTGACGTTTAGTTTTATCATTGTCATTAAGCTTCCTAGTGGGTGCACCCTACGTGTCCCCCCCTCTGGGGCAGACGGGGCCCACTGCTGGCTCAGGAGCCTCGATGTTCTCTGGTTTCCATCAGCAGTCGCCCACACCAGGGCGTGTATGTGGTCTGTGCACAGGGCCCTTATTGGAAGGTCGGTCCCCAGTGCGGTATGGTGTGGTGTGACGGGACCTTAAGATGGGAGCTCAGTGCCAGGTGACGAGGTCACGAAGCATGCACTGTCCTCTGAAGGGACTAACGCTGGTCTCCTGGGCTGTGAGTCATTTTGCACAAGAGTGAGCTGTTCTAAAAGAGTGATCCTGGCCCAGGAACCCTGTCTGCCTCCTGTCTCACTAGGTGATCTCTTCCATAGAAACTCAAGCCACTGGGATGCCATCCACCATAGGCCCTCAGGAAGAAGCCAGCGCCCTGCGCCCAGATCTCCTCCACTGTGAGTTAAGTAAACCTTTTTGCTTTACAAATTACCCAGCCTGAGGCATTTAGCTGCAGCAATGAAGAAAGGACAAATGCACCCTTTGGGCGAGTGAAGAATCTCGGCCTCAGCCCTTGATCATTCATGTTCCTGGGGGAAAAACAACAGCTGCCATGTGCTGCCTGTTTTGAAAGCATCTTTTTCCAGAATTGTAGTCCATATGCTTTTTTTATTTTCTGCTTCCAAAGTTCTGATTTCCTTTAAAAATATAATTTCTATAATTCATCCATTTTTCCCTGGTTGTCCGCACACACATACACTGTCTTATTGGGATCTATTATATTTCACCTGTAAGCAGGGGTCACCCACCATTGGTTTTTGAATGTTGATTGTGTATTCTGGAATCTTATTGAGCTTCTTTATTAGTACTTAAAATTGATCTCGTAGTTCTCTTGGAAAGCTCCCTTTGATTCCTCTTTTAATGGAGATTTGAATGGCAAATGAAGGTGGAAGTTTTTCAAAAAATCCCCACATATATTTACCAAATCCTGCTAACTTGCCTTTTCACGAGATCTATTGCACCACAGGCTTTTTCTGATGCAGAACCATCCTTGCATTCCTGAGATCTCCCTGATCTTCTTCTAATGTATTTTTAATAATATGGCTGAATTTAATTTACTTCCATCTCACATTTTGCATCTAATTTTACAAGTGAAGTTTCTTCTACAGATTTCTTTCTTTTTTTTTTTTCAAAATATTTTTTAGCTGTTGATAGACCTTTATTTATTTATATGTGGTGCTGAGGATCAAACCCAGGGCCTCACACATGCAAGTTGAGCACTCCACCACTGAGCCACCACAACCCCAGCCCCTACAGATTTCTTTAGTAGTATTCTTCTTACCAGGTTTTGGTACAAAGACTAATCCCAGGTGAATTTGGATTGGGTCCTATCTTTCTTCTTCTTCAAAATACTGCATGAATTATTGGATATTTCTGCTCCTTAAGGTTTTGGTGTATCTAGTTCATAAAATCATCAACTCCTAGTTAATGGGGTGGGACGATCAGGAGAGGGGATGATATAGGTTGGATACTATTTTAATGGACATCAGCATATTCAGTTAAACATTTTTTCTTATGCCAATTTTGGTTATTTTAAGTTTTTCCCAAGTTATGCATTTTATTTAAATTTCAGATGATTGGTGGTATGCTGCCGGTGGTGCTTGTGAAAACTGACTGGGCTGTGTGTTTGTAAGCCCTCTTCTCACCTCCTTTCTCTCTGTTCTTGCTCTCCACTGAGCCTGTAAGTGCTCTCCTTTGAATCTTTCTGAAGGTGCTCTTCTTGTTTATGGACACCACGGTGCTCCAAAACCTTGGGGACAGAGGTTTGGTGCTTCCCCTGCTGTGGTCAGATCTAAGGGGAGGAGTTGGCTGAGACTCTGTGATGGTGACAGGAGTCACCTGGCAGCATCAGGTCCTTTAGGGCAGGAGGAAGATACTATCCACCCTTTAACCTCCGGTGCCCAGTGTGGAGCATGGCCTGAGAGGGGTCCCAGGGTGCTTGGCAGCTGGATGAACACATCGGGGCCAAAGGAAATGCAAGAACTGAGTAAAAATGCTCACGTTGCAACACTCAGCTCTGATAGGCTCGTGGCCACCTCTGCAGCAAACAACCTGACTCTAGTCACAAGGCAGTCTGGGCTACTCGGCATCTGGGTGCAGCTTCCCTCCCCCTTCATCCATTATGGCTTTGGTCTGGAGTTTTCCAGAGCGATTCCATTTGTTGGACAGGAAATGGATCCACACTAGAAAGACTGGCTTAAAAAACAGACGACTGAAAACCGGTTTCATCCAGGCCAAGGCCAAACCAGCTAACCCCCCAAATCCCTTCCTCCCAATTCCACGGGCGTCCACTCAACTAAAATTAACCCTCACAAGCCCACCCACCCCCGCCTCCCCACCACACGGCTCAACGCAATTCAAACTGGTTTATTTCACAAAACCATCCCGACCCCAGGAACCACCTCAATGCGATGGCCACTTCTCAGCCCAGATAGCCCCGTCCGGCCCCGTACAAGCCAGTCCAGGCCACATGATCCCCTGGGCAAGACGTTCCCGCCACGCAAGTGAACTCCGTTCAGAGGATGCAGGGCACCGTGTTGGTGACTCTTCTGATTGAGGAGGTGGGTTTGGACTCTGTTCCCAGGGAATCCTCTCAAGGGTGTGCTTGTTGGTGCTCGAGGGCCTCTTGAAGTAGCAGGTGTGAGGATGCTGGGGCTCAGGAAGTAGAACCTTCTGCCATTGGTCTCCCTCCCCTCCCTGGTCCCTTGATCCTCACAATGCTCTCTTCTGGGCCTCAGCTGCCCGAGACCCTGAATGCCTGACGGATCTGCCCGTCCTTGGTGTGATGACCAGAAAATGTTTGAGAAGCTTATTTGGTTTTGGAGAGTTGGAGGAATTGTACCCCAGGTGGGGGCCTGAATGAGGAAGATGCTCAGCAGGACTCACAGAGAGGCCCTGGGTTGACCCTTCCTAATTACCTGCCCTGGGAAAGTCATTTTACCTTTCTGGTGCCCAGTTTCCTTGTTCATAAAGTGAGGAATTGTTGAGAGCCACAGCCGAAGGGGTCCCAGCAAACTTCCAGCTGCCAGCAAACTTCCAGCTGCCGGCTGATGATTGGCTCACAGCGGCCCCAGCAACATCTAGCTGATTGGCTCCTCTGCGGTGATGCTCATTGGGCTGTTTCCCTGCCCTTTCAGACCACGGAGCTGCTCATTGGGGGACTTCTTTGGCTCCGCCCATGCGACCCAGCCAATCGGCCTCAAGAGCAGGAGGATTGTGGGAGGTGGAGAGGATTGTGTTTGGGGAGAGGCTTGTGGAAGCCGGTGGTGGCAGTTGGGCTCTGAGGGTTTCTTCCTGAGGAGCTGTTTTGTTTGGCGTGTGTGGTTCTGAAAATAAAGTTCGTTTCTTTTGACAAGTGGCTCCTGAATTGTGCCCAGCCAGACTGCGGCAAGGAATATTATAGGAACTTTAGGGTTATTTGAGGATAAATATTGAATTGATACATGTAAAGCACTTAACTCTGGGTCTGTAATTGTGTATTAATAACATCTAATTGGACTAGTCCATTTTCCGTACTTTCACAGAGTACCTGAAACCTGGGAGTTTATAAAGAAAAGAGGTCTAGTTTGGCTTACTTTTCTGGAGGTCAGGAAGTCCAAGAGCAGGGTGCTGCATCTGCTTGGCCTCTGATGAAGACCTCATGCTCCTTCAAGCAGAAGGACAAGAGGGCGTGAGAAAAGGCCAGAACGTGAGTGGTGGGCTTGGTGATGACAGCCCTTTCTTGAGGAATGGATCCAGTTCCCCAAGAACTCACAAGAGAAAGTCACGAGGGCTCTGCGGTCACAACCCAAACACATTTTTAAGGCCTCAGCACCTTTCCCGGCCACTACAATGGGGACTTTCAACGTGAGTGTTGGAGGGAACTCACCGTGATCATCCACAACACTACTATAATTTGTTCTCCTGAATTTCCTTTCTCAGTGTTTTTTTCCATTTGTGGTGTGGGGACAATAGCTTTTATGAACCAGCATGGAAAAAAGTCTCTCTTCTGGACACCCTCTAGAATCATGCACTCCTTTATCAAGGGCCTCACGACTGAGTAGCCAACATCTTGTTTTCTTTCTTTCGTTTTGTACCCAGGGATTGAACCCAGGGGCACTCGACCACGGAGCCCCATCCCCAGCCCTGTTTTGTGTTTTATTTAGAGACAGGGCCTCACCGAGCTGCTTAGGGCCTCACTAAATTGTTGAGGCTGGTTTTGAACTCACGATCCTCCTGCCTCAGCCTCCCAAGCTGCTGGGATGACAGGCGTGCGCCACCACATCCAGCTTCAACATCTGTCTTCTATTCCACTACGATTCTTTACTTCAAATGAGCCTGAGCCTGGTTGATCTGGGGGAGTGTGATTTTATATGATTCATCAATCAAGGTTGAACTCTTGATGATAACCACAACCATTAGACACCTCCTGTTTTCCTGGCCTTCCCTGGTCTCTCTGGTCTCCTGTCTCACAAGGTGGGGACTTGAGACATGACCCCCCCAGTCCTATGTCCCCCAATGAACTGGTCTGGGAAGTGGGTGCACTGGCTGGTGCTGGAGTGGCCCTGGGGACGGGGTCTTATGAAGCTCCTGGAACCAGACAGAACTGCCCCCGCCTGAGCTGAGGTGCGACTCTCACCATCCCAACACACACCAAGGGGGGAGTTTGCTCTTGCTATGTAGTGCCTCTCCAAAACCATTCTTCCCATCCCTGCAGCATTCCTTGTGGTCCTTATTCCTGCCAAACTCACACCAACCCCTTGAGCTGCTCACTAATCTCATCTTCCATTTTAACAGTGAGGAACATTGGGGCTCAGAGAGGTTCAGTGTCTTGCCGGTGGTCACACAGCCTGTGAGGGGCTCAACCAGGATCTGAACCCGGTCTGACCCGAAGGTTTGACACACCACAAACCAGTGCCAAAAGAGAAAGAGAAGAGTGCTTGAGAAGACTTTCGTTGCTCTGTGGAGATCCATAAGAAGGAAAAAGCAGGCACCTTCCCAGCTAAGATGAGCTACGGGAGGTCACACCAGACTCAGGACAAGGACAGGGCGACTCCTTGGGTCCTTCCCCATCCCTGAGACTCTGTTTTCAGTGCTGTTCCTGGCAAGACAGAGGCAGCCTTGCCAGCCGGGCATGGGGTCCATCTGGCTGTCAGTGCAGCGTTATTTGTGCTGCCCGACCACGGCCAGGCTGCGGCGAAGAAGAGGTCGGCCCTGGCTCCTTGGCCCGGAGCCCTTGACTCGGGAGCCAGCTGTCCTGCAGACGGAGCTCGGCAACCGCGGCTCAGACACCAGCCTCAATCCAGGGACCTTGGCTGCTGCTCCTGCCAGAGGCAGCCTGGCAACCAGCGAGATGGCGGTGTCCAAGCTGATCCCACGGGGCCGTTCATGTAAGTGACAGCCGTGAGGCTGGCCCAGCAGTTCCAACCAGGGAATGTGTGTCTCTTGTCGTGGAACGTGGAATCAGGCCAGCACGTTCACCCACGTCCGTTAGTTTGTTGTGTCAGTCTGTCGTCTGTTACTGTAACAAAATACCTGAGTTTGGGCATTTAATAAAGAAAAGATTCTCCTAGCTCACAGTTCCAGAGATCCAGGGGCTGGCAGTCAAGTCAGAGGGAGGACTCTTGGCAATGGCATCCTGGTGCAAGAGAGATCACACCGTGAGACGGACAGCCAGGGAGAGAAAGGGAGGCCAGGCTCAGCAGCCATCTCCAGCCTCGCCAGACACAGTCCAGGATCTTTTACTGATTGCAGCTCCCCCACCAAGATGCCATTCCTCTGCTTTTCGGTGTAATTGCATTCGATGCTTATTCTTCTGGGCCATGCTGGGGTCCTGCCACATTAAAGATTTCCATTTTGACCTCTCCAGGCAGAGGTCAGCATGCAATCATATACCCCAGCGTTTATTGAGTGCTTACTTCGTGCCCAGTGTGGACAAGAAGAGGCCCAGTTCTTAATTTCACAGAGCTTATAGTTGAGTTAGAAAGAGAGAGATTATAATCAAACACATGCACAATTGAGCATCTGTTTAGGAATTTAAATGGACCCCTTTAATGAAAACAGTTTCTAGGACCTGACAATGGATGGGTGCATCAGAAAGAGGAAGTGATGCTGGAGCCTTAGGACCAGTCAGCCAGATAACTGAGGAGTAGGGAGAACAGCATGTGCAAAGGCCCTGTGGTGGGACCAATGGCACACAGCAGCCACTCCACCCAGCCCATCCCAGATGGCCCCCGTTGTCCTGGATCACCTTGCTCTTTCCAATGTGGCCTGATTTGGGAGGTGAATTCCATAATTACTCCTGGGTGGTGGTCTGTAGAAAATAACCCCCAGTGGTCAAAGGAAGGGCTGAGAGAAGAGGGCCAGACTGGAGAGGGTAGCACTGGCTGGACCCTGTGGGCCTGGGAGTCTGGGGAAGGAGTTGATTCCGCAGACAGTGAGGAGCCTCCGGAAGGTTTCAGGGCAGGCTGCCGGGATCTAGTTTGCTTTCTAGAAAGCCTTCCTCCTCCGTCTTCTGTTCCTCCTCCTGTGAGGACTTCACCTACTTGTTATGGGTTGTGTTTTCCCCCTGAGCTTCAGGCTGGATGACGGAATCTCCCCATGCCTTTCTCTTTCTGCTGCTGAGTCTGGGGGCCCGGAACCGTCCTGAAGCCAGAGCCACAGCAGAGCTCCCTCAACATGGGCCACGCAGATTTTTACCTCCTCTTGCACGAACCAATTTGGAATCTCCTCAGGTAGTTGATGTGATCAAGAAATTCACTTCTGTATGTGAGCCACTCTAAGGGCCTTGGAAATATTCAGTAGGCAAATACTAGCTACTGTGCCTTGAGCGGAGGCCTGCAGGGCTCTCGTATGTACACACCATTAAATGCGATCTTTCAATAGAAAAGGCAACAAAGGTTCAGAGAGGTGAAGCCACTTTCCCAAGGCAACACAGCACACGAGCACTGGGATTTGAGAGTAGGAATATCCAATTGCAAAGCCAAAGCTCTCCAAATACCAACCAGGGACCGTGTAGGCGGACCGTCGCCCTGTGGGACAGAGCTTCACAGAAGCAGATACTGGCGCAGGGGAGGCGGGTGGGAGAACCTGGGCGCCCCGCACCTGCCGCCGCCGCAGCCCCGGCCCCTCCGCTCTATCCAGCACCATCTCAGACGGGAGCAGTGGTATTTCTTCCCCCGCCTGCCGCTTGGCAGGTTCTTCGAAGAGAAATGCTCTTAGATTCATTTAAAAGTCTAAGCAGGGACGGCACAAATTATTAGCGTTTGAAATATTTATAAAGCCTCTTGTTTGCCGTGGCACCGGGGGACAGACCGCAAATAAAAGCGAGCTGCGGATGCGCCCCGCGCCCAGAGATGGAGAGGGGCGAGGCTGCCGTGTGCACGGCCGCCCCCTTCCCCAGGCCTGCTGAGCTGGTGACTTGTCATCCTCAGGCCTGCGAAGCCCGGTGACAGGTCATCCCCAGGACGCCCAAGCCACTTCCTGAGCGCCACACCTCCACCCGCCAGCTGAGCACGCGACCCTCAGGCGCGGGGTGCAGGAAATCACAGACAAGGACCACGGGGACCAGCTGGGCGCGGGGACTCTGCTTTGCGAACTCCCTGCTCGTCTAACATTGTTTCCAAATTAAAAATCTCACCCACGCGAAAGTCTGGCATGTGGAGCTGCAGGAGAAGGTGGGAAAACATTGCTGTTGTCACTTGATGGTTGGAACCCGGAGACCCACAGCGCCAGGACCGAAGTCCCTCGGTGGATCCGAGACAAGAACAGGATGGTGTGACTCCCAACTGGACCTTGATGGACCTCAGTCCTCTGGCTCTTCACTCGCTGGCTGACAGCGTAGGAGAAAGGCATTCTGGCGCTGATTTGGGAGGCACAGGGCTGGGGTTCCTGCGGGCTGGACGTGGGTGGCATGCGTGCATTCCTCCGCTCCTCCCTGCGCTCGTTTGCTAAATCAACACATACTATACTGTGCCCAGGAGATGCAGCAGCGGATTCCAGCCTTTCTTGAGCTAGTAAAAGATGTGGGTTTGCTTGAAGTCCCATAAGGGGCTTTGGAGTGTGGACAGAGGTGTCACCCTCTAGAGCAAAAAGACTGCCCAGGCACAGTGGCCCACACCTGTCATCCCAGCAGCTCGGGAGGCTGAGGCAGGAGGATCGCCAGTTCAAAGCCTCAGCAAAAGCGAGATGCTAAGCAGCTCAGGGAGACCCTGTCTCTAAATAAATACAGAATAGGGCTGAGGTGGGGCTCAGGGGTAGTGTGCCCCTGAGTTCAATCCTAGTAACCTCCCCACCAAAAAAACCCCAAACCTGGCCTTCAATCTTTTTTGTGTGTGATGCTGAGGATGGTTCCCAGGGCCTTGTGCAAGCTAGGCCGTCTCTCTGCCTCTGAGCCGCACCCCTGCTCATCCTTCAGTACTCCTGTATCAGTGGCCTCGGGCGCCCTGGGGTGGGACAGGCCCTTGCACCGTCTCTAGGTGCGGTGTCTCTGGTCGGGTGATTCTTCGAGATGGCGTTGGCAAGTGACATTCATAGCAGCTGGGCTGGGGTGGGTGCGTTGGCCTCCCCAGGGACCCGTGGGTGAGGGACCAATAGCAGCTCCACCACAGGGACCTGGAGGGACTGGGCTGTTTGGTCGCAGCTCCTGCAGGTCACTCCTAAAGGTGACTCCCGGGCGGGGGGGGTGGGGGTCAGCTCCCAGCCTGCCCTCTGCCCGGCCTTGGAGAGCTGCAGTGGAGGGCAGAGCCCGGCGGCCATGCGGCCCCTGCCTGGAGGACAGAGGCAGCACCACTGTGCCTGGAAACGGGGAGTGATGAGAAAGGGTGAGTGTGGGGGACGCAGGGTCATCAGGGACAGGTGACCTGAGTGGACGGGAGAAGCTGTCGGAAGCTGGGGGTCTGCGGGCGGCCACTCCAGAGCAAGGAAGCCACCGTCTCCTGCAAGTTGCAGCTGTGCCATAGGCACACACGAGTGGGGACAGAGTGATGGGCAGAGTCCCTCAGGTGCAGGGTGTGGCTGGCCTGCAGCCCCGGGGCCTGGTCTGTCTGTCCCGGCCTCATTCACCCTCCAGGTGTTTAGTGAGGGTCTATTTGGTGCCACGAGGGGAGCTCAGGGAACAGGACAGGTGCAGAGAACAAAGATTCGTCACCCCTTGGAGCTGACACCCGAGCATGTGTGGGGTGGGGTGACAAAGCCACAGGACAGTCCCCACGCAGACCCATCACAGAGGAAGCCGACGGGGGCAGAATGGAGGGTGCCGGATGGCGGGGGGCACGTTATTATTATTATTTTTCATCGCCACACAGTGATGGTTCTGTTGATGGGGGACGGTAATGACCGGGTCGTTAGAGTCTCCAACATGTCACTTCTTTGTGCTGGGAACACCCTTGTCCCCTCCTGGAGCTGTTTTGGAGGGGAGGGTGGCTGAGCTGCAGTGGCCCTGCTGGGCTGTGGGACACCAGAGCTTGTTGCTGCCTGTTTTGGTTCCAGACCAGCTTCCCTGTGTCCCCCGTGAGGGTGCTTCTGACAGGTGGCCACGGGGACACTTGGATGGTCCCTGTTTGGCAGATGAGGACACGGAGGCTTGAGAGGTTGGGACACTGGCCGGGGCATGTTCAGTGACGAGGTCCCCCAGATGGACCCCAAGTCCGTCTTCCTGATGGCTTCTGAACCTCCAGCCAGCGCGGGGGAGGGGCCTCCGTTCTTCCTTCCCCCCATCCCCATTGTGTGATTTGGAGACCATGGCCCTGGCCCTCCTCTGTCCCCACCCACACTCCGCTGGGTGTGCACTGGCCCTGAAAAGACCCATAGCTTTGGGGACACTATGGCCTTGGCAGCTGTCAGGGCGCAGGAGGGTGTAGCAGCCACGGGGACAGAGAGACCTGTCCTGGGCCACCCCTGACTCACTCACCAAGAACCTCGAGTGAGTGACGTCACCTCTCGAGCCTCAGTTTCCTCCTGTCACATGCCAACACTCATTGTCTCAGCTCCTGGAATCCAGCGGGGATTAAGCGAGCGAATGCGTGAGTGGGAGACTTGGCACGGAGCCCAACCCAGGGCACCCGTCGGGCTCCGGGTGGCCGCTGCCCAAGTCCCCTGTGCACCTCTCCAGGGTCCAACGGCCAAAGGGAACACAGGGACCCCCAGCGCCGGCCCTCAAGGTCCTCAGCCCCAGAGCAGCCCTGAGTCAGGGCCACGGGTAGAACTCTGTGACCTGGGGTCCAGACTGCCAGCGCCCAGGAGGGGACCAGCCAGGCAGCCGCCTCCAGCCCCGGAAGAACCCACGCGGTGGCCATCGCAGGGGCCAGCTCGCTGTGACCTTAAACCCGAGAGCTCCTGCCCACATCTGCAGCTAAATAAACCAAGTAAATCATGCTGGCAGATAGATAATTAAATAATTATCAGGCACTTAATAACAAGGAGTGGGTGTTCTGAATTACCATATTAGACAGTGTCTTTGAGGACTAATTGTTGCATTACATCAGAGCCTCTCATTCATTATTCTTGTCATTTCGGGTGATAATTTGCACTTTAGGAGACAGCGACAATTTTAGCAGGCAATTAGAGACGTGTCAGGCCTGGCCCCGTGAGTTACTGTCACAATTATTGCCTTTTTCCACTGTCCTCATTTGCAGACGTGTCGTTAAGGGGATTGGGGTAATTCTAGGCCTGGGCAAAACAACCAGCCCACGGGATGGCTCAGGGGCGAGGACGTGGCGGTCACCGAGAAAGCTGGGGGTGGGCCAGGGAGCCGAGGGGCAGGGCTCGGGCCCGGCCAGCGGTGCTGGGCTTCTCCCCGGTGTCAGAAGCACACCTGGGACCCCAAGTGAGGTTCTGGCTCCCGGAGGGCTCTGGGCTTGGCCTGGGGTCTTTGCAAGAGGCTCCGGGAGGCAGGGGGTGGGGGGAAGAGGGGGAGGAAGAGAGCAGGGGGAAAGGCAGCGTGGCCACCGCGTCTGGGAGTCTTCTGTAGTTTGGGAGCATGAGCATCTTGGGACCAGGGAGGGCCCGACCGACTGCGGGGTTCGCTATTCCTACAGCCAACCTGTCCCGATTCCGCCACGCAGCCCCCCGTCCACCTGTCTTCCCCAGGCCCCCTCTCTCCAGGACACTATTTACCTCCCCTAAGACAACCCAGGCCCAGGTGACTGGGGACCCTGCTACAGCCCAGAGTCCCCTGGCATCACTCGACCAGCCAGTGCTGAGCCTATCCCCCTACCCCACCCCTAACTTCCCCCAAACCCGCCAACCTCTGGTCTGGGCTTGCTGCTGGCCACTGGCCGGTGTGGCCCTGCCTGTCCCCTGCCTGTCCCCCTGCCTGCTGTGGCATGGAGCAGCTCCGCCCCTCCTGCAGTGTGAGCACAGGGCTGTCATTTGAGTGTCATTTCTTTCTTTTCTTTTTTGGTGGTGCTGGGGAGTGAACCCAGGGCCTTGGGCCTGTGAGGGAGGTGGCTGTCAACCTCTGGCCTTAGTGTCCCTGAATAAAAACCAAATCTGGGCCGTGGTTTGTGGCCCACGCCTGTCATCCCAGAGGCTCAGGAGGCTGAGGCAGGAGGATGGTGAGTTCCAAGCCAGCCTCAGCCACAGCGAGGCCCTGAGCAGCTCAGTGAGACCCTGTCTCTAAATAAAACACAAAACAGGGCTGGGGATGGGGCTCTGTGGTCGAGGGTCGCTGGATTCAATCCCTGGTTAAAAAAAATCCTGGGTATAGTTTAAAACAGAAAAGACTAGAGAAGGAAAAAAGAGAAGAAGAAGGAGAGAGGAAGGAGAGGAAGGACGAGAGAAAGAAGAAGGGGTTGAAAGAGAGAGAAGACTGAAGCAAAGAGGGAGGAGGAGAGACAGAGACAGAGAGAGAGAGAGAGAGAGAGAGAGAGAGAGAGAAGTCAGGGTGGAAAGGAGGAGAGAGGGAGAAGGAAGGGGGGAGGAGCCGTGGACCCTGCCTCTGAAGGTCGTGCAGGACACCAACCACGGCTTCAGCCCCTGGCTTGGTTTCCTTTCAGTGAAGTCCAGCGTCTAGAGTCACTTGGCCTTGACCCGGGCGACGGGAGAGCAGACACCATGAGTCAGTGACTCCGAGTGGGCCCTCCTGAAATGGATTTGACGGGCCACAAAATCAAGAAGCAAGAAAATCAACCACCATTAACACAGTGCCAGGCCCCACGGGGGGCGGATGGCAAGCCCACCCCGCCACGGCGCACTCCAACCTCACTGTGTGACAGGAAGGCCCTCCTGGGGCCCCTGGGACCTCATGCCCTGGATTAGCCTTCCAAAGAGTCCCCGGCTCCTCCGGATGCCGGGATCCAGGAGGCCGGGAGCTGCTACGGTGCCCATGGGACCAGGGACCTGGGGAAGCCACGGTTGGTGCCTAAGGGACTGGATTTGGAGTCTCAGGGCAGCTGCCAGCTCGCTCTGTGACCTTGGGCAGGTCGAATCCCCAAAGTCTTCACTTTCTTATTTCAAATTTGAGTAGTCACGGGGCGCAGTGGTGCACGCCTGCCACCCCAGTGGCTTGGGAGGCTGAGGCAGGAGGATCTCGAGTTCAAGCCAGCCTCAGCCACAGCGAGGCCCTAAGCAACTCAGTGAGACCCTGTCTCTAAATAAAATGCAGAATAGGGCTGGGGACGGGGCTCAGTGGTCCAGTGCCCTGAGTTCAATTTTTTTTTTTCTTTTGAGTAGTCACAGCTGAGCTTTAGCAAAAAGTCTGTGAAGAATTCAGCAGGCTGTGCGGAGCTGGTGCTCGTTGGTAAGTGTGGGCCGCTGTTCTTATACTTCAAATTTGAATTACTGTTTGGCTGTCTGTCCGTCTGTGGCTTTGGTCTGGACTAGACTCACCACCTCCTTGGTCCTACTGGGTGAGGAGATGATTCTGGCCTTTGGCCTGGTGCCCTCTGGGCTTGGGCTGGCCCTCCCCTCTGACAGCTAGGATCCTGCCTGGGCCACACCCATCCTGCTGCCCGGCCCCACACCCAGGTCCACTGGGACTCAGAAACGAGGTGCATCCACAGCATGAAGGCTCATTGCTGCTTGCCAGCCCTGCGTGGACCACCGGACGGACGTCCATCTTTTCGTTTAAGTCTCCCGGGGCCTCACGGGGGCCTGCGGTTAGGACGATCATTCCCATTTTACGGATGTGGAAACTGAGGCTGAGGGGTGGGGTAGGTTCTCAGGGTGAAGCAGCCCCTTGGCTCATGACCATTTTGCCATCCTCATCCCCTGGGCTGCCACCCGACAGGAGAGTGGCTCTGGAGACGTGGCTTGGGACCAGTTCCTGCCCTTGGTGTTGACCTCACCTGGCAAAGCGTGCTGTCTTCAGATATTTAAAGAATGATATTTGGAGTAAAACGCTAACCATTGACAGGTGACGGAGACTTTGGAGACACCCACACAGATACGCACACACTCATCTACCTGCATCAGCTCCATGAGGTTCATTAAGTTAAAACCACAGTAAATCTGAGGGGCTCAGACGACCACGGTGGTCAAAACCGCAGGAAATATCGTATGTTGAAAAAGAATAAATCCAGCCAATTACAGATTTATGGGGACACGGGCGCAGTTTCCAGAGTTTTACAATAATCGTGGATCAATCAGCGTTTTTATGACAAAAGTATCATTTTCATGTGTTTTAGTCGCACCTAAAAGTTTCCTCGTTTTGCTTAATTCCCAGAAGGCGATCCCGTAAATCTTTCTCTCCGCGATATTAAGTAGATAATAAGATGCCACAGAAGATTTGCTTATGGTTTAAACCACAGTTGTGAATGATTTATAATTAGGGCCAAATCCAAGACAAAACATGATGAAAGTCAGAACCTGCTGTAAATTGGCCGGGTCTGCTCGGCCCTTCAGCAATTTGTCGGGGTTTGACGATTGTGATCTTTTTTTTTTTTTTCCTGGTGGTATTCAAAGGATCAGCTGACACCGTGGGGAGACACTTAGGATGAAGAGGATGCTGTGGAGATCACAGGGGTGTCCCTGGCCAAGGGGACAGACAGGCCCCACTCCACGTCCTGTCAGCCCTCAGCCCAGCTCACCCAGCAGCCCATCCGCCTGCAGTTCTTAAGAAGAAGACCCGTGCAGTAGGCCAGACCTTTAGAGGCTCACTGATGCAGCATGTGTTTACTGAGCACCTACTATGTGCAGGGCACTGGGGACAGAGCACTTAGCGATGAGGTGAATGTCCTTGCTCTGTGGAGTGCGGTGCAGGGGGACAAGAGGCCTCTTCTGGGGAGGAAGTTCTGGGGGGATGCAGGAGAGGGCGGGAAGGAGGCTCTTGTGGGGGCCCAGAGGATGCTGGGGGGGCAGGCAGGGAAGCCGGAGGGGGCAAAGGGGCAGTGGGAGGGTCTATTTAAAATCAGGGGTTCTGGGAGCCTTCTGCAGGAAGCGGCATCCCCTAAGAGTTGTGGACGCAGGTTGAGCCAGCGGCTGTCTGGGGAGGAGACTGGTCCAGGCCAACGCCACAGGAAGAGTGACCTCAGCACGTGGGAGCATCAGTGAGGAGCCCGACAGGACAGTGGCTCTGGAGATGGTGCAGAGTGAGCCAGGGGCGGGCAGGAGGAGAGTGGGTCCCAGCCAGGACGCGCCTTCCCCAGTGATGGGGGCCCTTGGGAGCCTTGAGCTGGACTGTGACATTTCCCAGGTGATGGGCTGGCTGCTGTGTGCAGAACCTCCTGTAGGGGGCAGGAGAGAGCCGGGAGGCCTTCCTGCATCCAGGTGGGAAAGGAAGGGGCTGCGGCCCTGGGCTGTGGTGGTGGGGGGAGACCCACGCCCTTGACCTAGGTCTTGAAGCCGAGCTGCAGGGACCTGCTGACCAACTGGGTATTGGGTGTGACAAAGGGAAAGAGCCAAAGGTCGAGTCCTAGATTTGGCACCTCAGCCACTGGTTGGACCAGGATGCAGGGGACGGAGGTGGTGAGGACAGAGAAGGGATGGGGGTCATCCAGGGTGGGTGAGGGGCAGGTGCAGTCTGAGGTCCCCTGGGGTCCATCTGGACAGAGATGGCCAGGGGTCGCGAGCACGCGAATCTGGGGCAGGGAGAGAGGTCAGGGTGGAGAGGAGTCACCAGCTCATGGCAGGGGCCTTTGCAGGGCCACCTGCTGTGGAGACCTGGACCCCAGGACCCTCGGCCACTGGAGGAGGGAGGAGCTCCCGACCAGGGCCGTCCCTGACACAGGCCATCCAAGAACTCGGGCTGTCTCAGGAGGAAACAAAACAAAACAGAGCAGCCCAGTGTGGCTGCCCTCCCCAGCCATCCCGTACTGGCCAGGTCCAGGGGACGGGCCAAGGAACCTGCCTTTGGGTCTGGGAACGTGGTGGTCACTGGTGACCTTGACACCTGCAGTTCCGACTTCTCCGTCTTGTCCACGTCGTCCACCCTGAGAGACAGAGCAAGGATGAACGGCGTCCAGATTGCTCACTTCCTTGGTGACACATCTTGGTGACATGTCTTGGTGGCATGGCATGACGGCTGTCTTGGGCAAGAGGCCCCGAGGGAAGGACGGCTCAAACCAAGGACAGGCTTCTTCTGACCAACTGGCTAAATTCTTCATCTTCCAGCACTCCATTCCTTCCCCTTCTCTGCTTTGGCCACCCGTTGCCTAGCAACGGCACAGGGACCGTGTTTTTATGTGCCAAGTTTCCCTTTGACATCATCTTATTTCATTTCTCAGTTTCCCTTTGCTCGGCTGACCCTCTCCATTTTATTTTAATCCTCTTCTGATGTGTCCATTCCTCTCTGACGTGTGTGATCACCGCAGACCTCTTTGGAACCGCATGGGGGAGGGTAAGTAACATGACAAATGCCAGGCGTTATGACTGTTCCATAAGATACCCCAGGGCCTTGATGAAGAACCTGAATGTGTACAAAGGAGAGAAAAAGAGATCTGGGCACGGAGCCAGGCGATATTTATTCTAGTTCTAGCTCTGCCACTAAGTTGCTGTGTGACCCTGACGAATAGGTTTCCCCTCTCTGATCCTCAGCTTGTCTGACTATCCCCTGCAGGGGTTTTACTGGCTTGGGGTTAGCAAACACCAGGCACATGTGCCCTGGCCACCACCCAGTTCCACAGCAGACATCACTAATCAAGAAAGCACTCTTCAGCATTGTGCTTAATGAAGACCCCAGAATCCTTCCTAACACAGGTCATGGCCCCCCATTAATAGGAAATATCGTGTGGCAGGACTGAATAATATCTTAGGGTGGGTTGATGGCTGTTGGTAAGCTAGGATTACATTGGCACCTGTCGGGGTTTTCTGGTGTCCCTGAGATAAAAATTCCAAAGCAAAGAGGGTTTGGGAAGGCATTGTGGGAAGACTCTCCTAATTATAAAATAGACCGTATCCATCCCAGCATTCGTCATTCATCAAGAATGACACCCTGGCAGTGTCTCCTATCTATTGAGGCTGAGTCCGGGGCATCCGGATATAAATCTCAGTGCCTATGAAAGTCTGAGTGCTCATTCTCAGGGAGAGTGATTTGTCTTCTATTGAGCAAACAAACTCATTTAATTTCTACCATCTTTAAAACATTTTTATTGTGGTTTTCTTCTGAAGTAGAAATTAAGACATCAGCTAATATTTCTGTTTAAATCATACTTCATAAAACCTAGAGGGGTAAAAAAGGAAAGCCCGTGGAGAAACTGGGAAATTAATTTTTAATTAATTGATTGATTAAAAAGAACTCCCTGTCACGGAGTCTAATTAGGTGCATCTATGTCTGAGTTCCTGGTCCAGGGCTAAAACTGTGATCCACCTGGTACTGAGACCTTTCTAATCCACTGACCTTTACGAGGTAGCTGATTTGATTATTTTCACGTTATCACTTAGAAAACTGAGGCTCAGAGAGGTAAGAGGGCCAGATTAAAGTGCTTTCCAAAATTGTCTTCCGTGATTTTTTTTTTTTTTTCTGTACTGGGGATTCAGCCCAGGTCACTTAACCACTGAGCCACATCCCCAGGACTTTTTAATATTTTATTTAGAGACAGGGTCTCACTAAGTTGCTGAGGCAGGCTTTGAACTCTCGATCCTCCTGCCCTAGCCTCCCAAGCTGCTGGGATGACAGGCGCGGGCCACCGCACCTGGCTTCAGTGATATTTCGGATTTGATAAAATTCTCACCTTGAAATTCTTGCAACAAGCCTGGTTTTCTACCCTGGTTCTGGAAATTCCCGTGAGACATGGATGGCCTCGAGAGCTTCCGTGGGTGGTTTTTCTGCCAGAGAAAAGGCGCTATTTTCCACCCCTTTGCTCATTCAGTCCCTTTCCACCTTAGGATACCCCTTTCTCAGATGAGAATACAAAGGCTGGGGAACTGAAGCCCCCCCGGGTGTGACTCCATATTCCTTCTCCCAGATCCACAGCCTGTCTGCAAGACCGGCCGGTCCTCAGGATTACGCACAAATACAGGTCCCTCAATTTCAAAACTAAAAAAAACAAGGGAAGGCACGCTTTTTCAATCTTCCAAACAGGGATCCTTTTTATAGTTCAGCTGCCAGGAGGCCTGGGAGGAGGGAGGGGGATTTGGCCAGGGGGAAGATGGGCCTCAGAAGGCTGTTTGCACCTGGGGATCTTGGTCTTCTGCAGCCCGGGAAAAGGGTGGCACCAGGCTCTGTGGCCAGAGACGTCTCTTGGGATCTACTCGGCGCCAGGCACTATGGGTGATAGATATTTCCTGAATGCACCACCGACGCTGCCCTGTTTGTTCCCACTCCAAGCTGTCAGAATAAATTCTAGCAAGTACGTGATGTGCTGCATGTTTCAAAACCCCCGTTTACAGCATCAAGCCCTCAACACAGCCGCCTGGCCCCCCAGCTCCAGAGGCACTCAGCGCCTCCCCCCAGTCTGCCTTTGGAGCGCCGTCCGGGATCCTGGTGGCAGGAACGGGCTGACAACACAATCCCTCCCTGATTCCTGGGAAAGCCTTTATTTAGCTTTGTTCTGTACTTGAAAGTGAGCAGGCCACGCACAAGACTGTCAAAAAACGGCTCTGCGGCTCTGCTGTTTGGCGGTGCCTTTTTGGGGAAAAGATGTTGAGCAGAAAGGCCCAGGCTGGGTGGAAGCCACTCATGGGGACCAGGGAGCCTGCACCTGCGCTATCCCTGCTGCATGGGCCTGGGACTGTCATTGCTGCTTGTGGCACTGGGAGGCTGGATGAAAGGCGTGTGTGCAGCTGAGGTCTTGTCTAGGTCAGATGTAAACACGATTAAAATTCAGGTGCAGGAACCACACTTCAGTGCTCAAGAGCTACGTGTGGCTAGAACATCCCAGAAAGATCTAGAACATTCCAGAACATTCTACAGGACAGCTCTGTCTTCGAGCAGGAAGCCACCCTCTTGCTCTCCAGGGTCATGGAGACCTGTGAGTTTCCTCTGCTTCTCCCCAGCCTCCTTCCCTCCAGCCATCCATTTCTTCCTCCTCTCTCTCTCTGTCTCCGCCAGTGGTCGGTTGCCCCTTGTTGAACTTGGCCTCTGGCCGAGGGGCCTGCAGCTGAGGTCTTGTCCAGGTCAAAAATGCACCTTTGGGAATAAGTTCACAAAAATGGACCTTGGAGCGGAGCTGGATGTACCCTTGCTGGGCTCATCACAAGAAAAACGCCCAGCCCGACCCTTTCCTGGAGAGAGAGGGCACTGAGCCCCTGCCTCCTTGAGACCTGGGAGGTGGGTGGGGAGAAGGGTGGTCCAAGGTGGTCTTTCTTTTCGTTGAGAAGAAAGACTCAACGAAAACTTGCATCCACTTTCCCCGGGACGGTTTTTTTTTTTTCTTTTTTTTTTTGGTTCTAGAAGCAGAAAAAATAAAACGGGGGGCGGGGCGGGAGAAGCGGCCTTGATTTGGGAGCAGCGCGGGAAGCTGGAGCACGGGTGTCAACGGGCTGAAATGCTGCCTCCTCCCGCGCTCCGGGGTGGGCGACAGCTCCCGCGTCCTCACGTCCCCACGCGGGTGCGCCGAGACGCAGCCCCGAGCGGGTTTCTGGGTGGGGGTGGGGGTGGGGGTGGGGGAGGGGGCGGGGCGGGCGGGAGGGCCACATTAGGCGGTGGCAAGTTAATTAGAGTTCAGGAGTCCAGCCCGCGCGGCTGGGAGAGGCTGGATTTGCATAAAGCTCATTTACATAATGCTCCTCGCAAATTGTGCAGCCAGAAGGCGGCGGGGCTGGCGGGGAGCGAGCAGGGGCGGGAGGCGCCCGAGGCGCAGGCAGCCAAGGGGGGAGGGCCAGGCCAAGGAGGGGGAGCCCCTCGCCTCCATCCTCTCTGTGTCCCCAGCACTGCCCACCCCAGGGCGGCCTCACCCAGGCCCCCAACCCGCCCGGCCCGCCACCATCCTGCCTTCCCCACGGAGATGCCCCAACTGCGCCTGGAGCAGTGTTCTCCCCCACTCAAGAGCTTTCTATGGCTCCCTCCTGCCGGGGACCAGCCCCTGGCTGACTGACCTAGTGACCCACAGGGGGAGGGCTGGTCCCTTCCACCCTCCTGACCCCTTCTGCCCTCAGTTGGAAGCTCAGTCCTATCCAATGACTCTTGCGACCCTGCTCTGGCTTTGCTCCCTCTGTCACCTCCTTTGTGGCACCCCCTGCCCCATGGATCCAAATGCCCTGCTCCCCGGGAGGCAATTTCGGATGTCCCTGTGCCCCCCTCAGGTGGACTGCAAGCCAAGCCCCCTTTCTCTGGCGGGGAGCCTGCTCCACCTGTACTCCAGGCCCTTGAACCCTGTGTCACAGTGGCTCAGGGACAGTCTCTTTCCCCAGAAGGGAAGTGGCTGACCCATGTCTGTGCCTAGCTGGGCAGACTAGGTTGGCAAGCAGTAGGTGCCCCATAGATGTGGAGGGAATGCGGGAACCTCGCAGGTGGAGTCAGCTGCAGTTTGAGAGCAGGTCCCCGGGGCCGCAGTGAGCCCCACTAGCTCTTGGGCTCTCTGGGGCCTTTCTCCATGGTGATGGTCAACCAGGCCCGTGTTGCCATCTCAGGGAGGCGGGTGGCAGCCATCCGGGAGGCTCTGAGCTGTCCTCCCCTGGGATGCTAAAACAGCCCAAAGGGGAAAGGGCCCAGGGCACCCAGGCTGGGCGGAGAGGCCTCAGGGGACCGTGGGGGCAGTGGGGGCTGCTGGGGGCTCTATCCAGAGACGCAGTACATGCTGTGGCTCACATTCTGAGCTGAAGGGGCTGAGATTTATCTGGTGGATTTTTGTGACCTCTGAAGATTTGCCATTAAAGAGGGGAAAGAAAAATGGTGCATCTATTGAGCACCTATGCTATGCCACGAAACTGGTGGTTTCCTTCAAGAACCAGGCCTGGCAGGTAGATGGTATTTCCTGTAAATAGCAAGTTGGGAGAAGGGACACTGGAGTCACCTCCCCGAGATCTCAGCAGGATGGAGATTTGCAGGGCTTTGGGCCCTCATTTCCAAACCCTGAAGGGCCCTTGAAACCCGTCTACTGATGTTTTGACCAGAGTAGAACTGGGAAGGGAAAGAGGGGAGAGGCAGAGACAAAGACGGTGGGGGGCAGGCAGACATGGGGGGGTGGAGAGAGGGGGGAAGGGGAGGAGAGAGAGAGGGAGAAGGAGGGAGGCTGGGGAGCAGCAGAGGAAATTCCTGGGTCTCCCTGACCCTGAAGAGCAATAGAGTGGCTTCCTGCTCTACGACAGAGCTGTCCAGTAGAACTTTCTGGAATGTTCTAGATCTTTTGTGTAATACAGTAGCCACTAGCCACACACAGCTCTTGAGCACTGAGTGTGGTTAGTGCACCTGCATTTTAATTGTGTTCACACTGGGATACCCAGGGGGAGGTGGCCGCAGCCCTGAGTGGCCGAACAGGCTGGCTGGGGACCCGTGGGGTCTTTGTGGCCTCCCGGTCTGTGGCTGTGTTCTGAGGGAGGTGGCCCTGCTCTCCCCCCCCCCCATTCCTGGACATCCCACACACACCACGGTTTAATTTTAGCTGATTCTTTCTCAAGGACAAAGTATATATTTTTATTTTAATTTATGTCTCCTGAACCATTTCCAAGTTTTACTTTTAGAACCTGTCAATATTAGTGACATGTGGCATTTTAGGTACTTTTCTGCTGGTGGGGCCTAAATTTATTGTCATTTTATGTCACTCGGCAAAATGCACAAAATGCCAGAAGTGTTATAAACAGAGACGATTTATGTCCGGGTTGGGGTGAGGTTAAGAGAATGAATATAATCAATTTTTTTTTCCAGAGACTTTTATGCAAGTATGCAGGCCAGCAGGTGGGCATTTGACACTGGGTGGGAAGTGTTCGCTAGGGAACAGGGGACAGGAGAGGCACAGAGGGGGCCCAATGACTGCTGTTCTCGCTCATCCCTGTTCCTCTGTGGGTTCTGCTCCCCGGTCCGCAGCGTGGGGCAGTGTATACAGTAGGTGCTCAACTAACGCTGGTGGAAGACAGGATGGAGAAATGCAGGGAGGTGCAGAGGGATCTTTCTGGACCTTGTGACTCTACTGCTCAAGAACACTCTGTGGCTCCCTGGTACCCTCTGTGTTCTGGCTCACAGGGTCCTGGAGGGTGTCTCTGGGTGATGCGCAGTGTTCGGAGTATTCCATGGGCTCACTTCCTGTCTTGGCTGTACTCTCCCGGCTCCTGGGGGCTTCCCTTCTCCTCCTCCTCCTCCTCCAGGTGTCCCTCAGTGACCAGCCCACACTTCTCTGTCCTCTGCAGCCTTTACCCTCTGTCCCTCCCCAGCACCTTGCTCGCGCCCTCCTTGGGGCACCTCCTGTGCCTTATCTGTCTTTGTTGTCCGTGACTCATGCTGTCCTCCTTGCTTCCCTGCGGCCACCAAAAGGTCATAGAGCCCTTGAGAGATGGTCTGGGAAGTCCCGCTCATCCCTGTCCAGGGCCCTCATGGGGACAAGGACGCAGGGAACAGTGGGAGCACAAGGGCTGTTCCCGCCACCCGCGTGGCATTAGGAGCTGGCCGTGTGCATCCGCTCGTCCTTCCCGTCATCTTCTCGCGGTCGAGTGTCCCCACCTCCTGGTGGTGGCTTCACCTTCCCTTCCTGTCCCTTACAGTCATGCCTCGGAGACACGCCTCCCTGGACGGTTATGAGGGTTTGGGGGAGCGACGCGTTGGGGGGTGCGTCCAACCCCCCTCTGACTGCACTCCAGGGCGAGTTCTCCAGCAAACCTCTTCTTCTCCCGGGTACGGACTGCTCATCTATGAAGTGGGAGTGTCGCCCGGGTGAGCTCGAGGGTCCAGCCGGGGGCCGAGAGGGGCCAGGGCTGATCACGTGATGTGCCTGCTGGGCTGTGGGAGGGGCTGGGTCTTACATGGGGGGCCTCAGATTTCAACATTTGAATTTTAGGGGGTCACTGATGTTCATTCCATAGAGATGATTGACACTTGCCAAATCCTGAATCCATTGAATAGATGGAATATCTAAAGTCTGGGGGACTCTCCTCAAGGTCATGGGGAAAGCCAGCGAGGAGCCAGATGCCATCTTGGCCTAACTGACCATCAATGGATGTGTTCAACTTTCTGCTCAGGCAGCATTTCTGGGGGGTGGGTGGTAAGAACACTAGAGTGGGGTCAGTCAGGGGCATGATTATAGCCTTAAGGACAAGAAACATCATTTTAAAAAATTAATTCCATAGAGTAATTTCTTCAAGGTTCATTCACTTGGTGGCATGTATTAATACTCCATTCCTTTTTCACGGCTGAGTAGTATTCTGTTACATGGAGCTACCACATCTTACTTATCCATTTACCAGTTGACAGACATTTGAGTTGTCTCTACTCCTCGATTTTATGAAGTTGCTGTGAATACTCACTGCAAGAACTTGTCAGAAGCTACATGAAAGAAGCCAGACACAAATGGCCACGTGCTGTGTAATTCTATTTAAATGAAATATCTAGAATAGGTAAATCCACAGCCCTGGAAAGCAGGCAGGAAAGGGGGTGGCTATTTACAGGTAGGAGGTGTCCTTTCAAAGTGATAAAAATGTTTTGCCCTACCCAGGATGACGCTTGCTCCAAGCTGTGAATGGACCCTCGGCCGTGGCTGATTTTATATCATGTGAATTTCAACTTAATAAGACAATTAATTACTAAAGACTTCTCTCAGAACATTCAATGCGGCCTCCTGTGGGTCTAGCATAGTGCTGCTCTCCATGACAGCACACAGTAGGGCATCAGGGAAACTTGTGAGCTAGAAATTCACCAAGGTCACATAACTGCGTCCTGAGTCCTGTCCCCAGGCGGGCCAGGCTCAGCTCCCCTGGGAGCTCTTGGTCTCAAGGCCAGACCTGGGCTTCTCGGTGGCAGGGCCTGGGCCACCTTCTCCATCTTCTTTCAACCTCCGAGGAGAGGAATGCTGAGGGCGGGTGGAGAGACGCCCCTGAGGCCCTCTTGCTGAGCAGGTTGTGTGGTTCTGTCCCTCCGTCCCTCCGTCTCACTGTCTCTCCTGGGCCATCTCTGTTTCTCCCTGCCATCCCCCTGGGCAGAGCCCCTCCCCCAGCGCACTCTGGACTGATTTTTGTCACTGAGGTTGGCAGGTTCGCGGTCGCCGTCCTCAGCAGAAATTCCTTCCATTTAATTGGTGGTGAGACCCGGGGCAGCTGGATGGGGGCTCCTCTACTCCTCTCTTGGTTGGTGATGGGGAACATGGATAATGTAGATAATGAGCCTCCAATAGCATGGAGGCCGGTGCCCAGGAGGATGGAGGACGGGAAGGCTGTTTCCTTTTTTTAAAAAATTATTTTTTGTGCCAGGGATTGAATCCAGGGGCCCTTGACCACTGAGCCGCGTCCCCAGCCTTATTTTCTATTTTATTTACAGACGGGGTCTCGCTGAGTTGCTTAAGCGCCTCACTGAGTTGCTGAGGCTGGCTTTGAAGTCGAGATCCTCCTGCCTCAGCCTCCCCAGCTGCTGGGATGGCAGTCGTGCACCATTGGGCCCGGCTCTTTTCTTGCTCTCTTTAGTGCCAAGGTCCTGTGGCACAGCCCAGCTCTCAGAGCCCCTGGCAGCCCGTCCTCAGTAACCGCGCCCATTCAGAGGTCTTGCGAGCCTTCTGAGCTCATTCTAGACATTGCTCCACTTAATCCTCAAACCACCCGCGAGAGGTTGGGATTGTCGTCTGGTTCTACAGGTGAGGAAAGGGAGGCTAGGAGACGCAAAGCCACTTGCAAGACACCTGGGAACGAGGGCACGTTGTCCTGGACTGCGCCGGAGCTGGGCACCACCGGGACTGCGCTGCCTGCTGCCTGCCAGGGTGGAAGGTCACAGGGGGCCTCAGAGGTCGCCGTCCCTGGGACGTGGCTTCCAGGTCCAGCTCTCCACGTACTGGTTCTGCTGCTCTGGGCAGAGGGCCCCATCTCCCTGGCCCGCTTCAGCTATTCAGATGGACCCCAGGAGGGGACGAGCTGGCAGAGCAGAGGGCCAAAGGCCAGGTCACGCCAACCAGCCTCCCTTTCCTTCCCCAGGAGCCAGGGGACCCAGGAGAGGCCGTGTCACCTCTCTGGGGCTCCAGTTCCCAGCAGGTTTAGGAACCACGCCTGGGAGCCCTCCTCCCTGGCGGCCTGCAACCCGGGGTGGCTCAGGAGCACTCGTCCCAGGAAGGCCCTGGATGCAAATAATGGCTCTGCCGCTCCGAGTTCAGAGATGCCAACCCGCGAACAGGAGGCGCACTCCGAGTCCAGAGCACCGCCTCCGGCAGCGGACCCCAGCCAGGGCCCTAAAAGCTGGGACTTCGTCTCCCCACTTCATAGGGGAACAGCTCAGGGCTCAACGAGGCGGAGTGGCTTCTCTAGGCCATCGAGGGTGTGAGAGAGAAGCTGGGGGCAGGTGCTGCTGTGAAGTCGGGGGACAGAGGGGCCAACAGCACAGCGGGAGAGGCCTGAGCCTGTCTTGGGAACTCCCAGTCTTAGTGGTGTGCAGGGTGGGAGGAAGCACCTGTCGTCATCACTGTCAGAAGAGCCCCTGAGCATTGGTGGCCTACCGTGTGCCAGGTAAGGGGCTGCCTCGGTTAATCCCTGCAATGGTGACTCTGCTGTTCTCCATTTTGTAGATGAGAAGACCGAGGGTCACAGTGGCCATGCAGCTTCCCCCAGGTCACACAGGCAGGGGAATGCTGAAGCTGGACTTTGACCCCTGACAGGAGGTCTCCGAGTTGGAACAGGCTCGTGCTGGGACAGGGACTCTCCCCCATCTCCAGCAGTTCTCCTCACCCGTCCCCTGGAGCTGGGACCAGGCCTGGGGCGGCAGGGCCTTTGGAGAGAGCTGCTCAGTATGCAGATCGCACCATTAAAATTTCATGTGGTTTCAAAAATTCAGTGTTGACTCCGGTGACGCAAATAGGTATGAAAATTCCGAGGAAGGCGCGCTCATTGTTACTGAAATCAAATGGTTGAACGGCCACTAATGAGGCAGACAAGGAGCGCCGCGCACCCTCTGAGGATTGAGGGGAGACGAGAGGAGCGATCGCGCTACATTATTCATGCCCTCTTGTTTGAGTTTCAAGTCTCAAGGAGGCTCTGGAAGGGGAAGGCACAGAGGGCAGAGGGAGGGAGGGAGGCGGGTGGCAGCGGAGACGGCCGCTCTGCCAGCTGCGGAAGGCCGCGTGACTAATTGACAACTGCTCACAGATCCCCTTCCCCGGGGCGCCCTCTCTCCATCTCTCATTTTAAGTTCCGGCCCACAAGCACCTCCCCAGCACCTGCCACCGCCGTGTCTGGCTTCCCGGCGTGTGTCTGAGTGAGATGCTGAGGACGGCGAAGGGCCTGGGGTAGGTCCCGGCTGTGTGCGCTCAGGCAGGTGGCTCAACCTCTCTGAGCCTCAGTTTCTCCCCTTCTAAAAATGGGGCAATACCTGAGCAGTTTCTCTACCTACTCGATGGCATTTCTGAGAGTCAAATGCCACTTGGCAGCCCTTCTCAAGCTTTGATGCCCACGGGAATGGCACAAGGATCCTGTTGGAATGCTACTTTCTATCCGGCAAGTTGGGCCTGGGGCTTGAGAACCAGCAGTTTCCAAAGGGCCCCCAGATGAGGCCGATGCTGCTGGTGTTCACCCATCCTGTGAGAAGCCTCTGTGCCTCCGCATCACCAGGGAGTTGGTGACAGTGCGGTGGCCTTGATTGGCTGGGTCCAGGTGCCTCTTCCGGTGGCTCTTACATGCAGCCAGGAGTTTGTAGTTCTTCTTACTAACACATCGTCTCTCCTGTCCACCCCCCTCCATCTTCTGACCAGCTTGCCCACCTCCTCTTCCCAGCTCCTCCCAAACCCCCAAGGCCACTGTATTTTCTGTTTTCCCTGAGCAAAAGCACTTGCAGGGAGACCTGAACAACCAACCGCTCCCACTCGGAGCGGGAAGGAGAGCTGCCTTCCGGGGACTCGCCTCTTCCCAGTAGGACCGCGCCCTCCAAATCCCAAAGATGCACTTTGGGTCCCACTGTCAGGAAAGGCGGGGCAAATGGGCACCCGGGACCCCTGGGCAGGCAGCTGTCCCCTCTGCTCTTTCCGATTGCTACCCCCAAGGCGCTGTGAGGGTCCCTGAAAGTGGGAACCAGACTCCAGAGAGGCCTCGGAGTGCGGCCGGCTGGGGAGGGACGGGCTTGATTCTCGCCCTGGAACCTGCACGAGTCGCAGGTCGGCGTGGACCCCGCACCCAGCGTCCCCATACTCAGGCCCTCCAGTGCCTCCTGCATTTCCTAATTATTGCTCAGCTGTAAACTCCCCTCTCCCTCCTGCCAACATTATCTTAGTAAACGTCTCGAGCGCTCACGAGGTTAATGCAGGGCCGTAAATCCGCAGCGGGTCGAACAAGTGAGACGTGAGGAACTGTTCATAAATCAACGGCCACGGCTCCAGTTTGTTTATTTAATACAATATCATTTCAGAGAAAGGCACGGGGCACGCGGGGCTCCACAGCTCCGCGGGGCAGGGGGGCAGGGCGGCAGGGGACCGCGGGTGCGTGCGCCCTGCGCACAGGCGGGCGCATCACCAGGGCGCAGGGAGCCTGGCGCCAGGGTCCCCTCGCAAGTCAGGCTTTCCAACCCGGGAGCTGCTCCACTTAGGCGTCTGCTCGCTGGGAGTCGTGTAATGGGTCTCGTCAATATGTGACACGGTGCTACAAGGCTCAGGACACGTGTAATGCTGTTTGCACACACACGGCCCCGCGACCGTCTTCAGGGATTTGCTCAGGGCGCTTTGCCGGCATTGGTTGATAAATCAACAGGAAGCGAGGCGGCGTCCAGGGCACAGGGGGAGATCCACGAAGCAGGGCGCTGCCATAAACCCACGTGGGTCTCACCCCAGACTCGCCACCACCAGAGATGCCCACCCCTCTGACCTCAGCTTTCCGCTTGGCCCCTTGGAGACCATTTGGTGTTTTATGGGGCACGGATCTGACCTGCAGGCACTCGGGGCATGGGTGTGGACATGGGTTTCTTTCCTCCCTCCTGAGAGTTTGCAGCTCTGCGGTAGCTCCAAGATGCCTTTGGCAATTCGTCTGGGCTGAAGGTGAATAAGACAGTGGGATGCCATCAATGGAAACGGTAATGGAGAGACCATGTTCCTGCCCCCAAGCCTCCCAGATGGGCACCAAGTCACTAGCTGGAGAAGCAGGCACTGTGGTCTGGTGGTGAGGACCAAGGATCAGGGGAGCACTGGGTTCAAGGCCTAATTCCAACACTGAACCATTGGGGCAGCTTCTGGGTCAAGTATTTGAACCCCTGGATTTCTGGGAACTGGAGATTTTTTGGGAGCGGTATGGGGGGTTAAACTCAGGGGCCCTCAGATCACTGAGCCACCTCCCCAGCCCTATTCTGTGTTTTATTTAGAGACAGGGTCTCACTGAGTTGCTTAGCACCTCACAGTTGCTGAGGCTGACTTTGAACTTGGGATCCTCCTGCCTCAGCCTCCTGACCTGCTGGGATGACAGGCGGGTGCCACCGCGCCAGCTGAACTGGAGATCTTAAAACTGACTCTGAGAGTCATATGAGCCCATGAGTGTATCAGCTTGGTGTGTTGCGATGTGACAGATGGATAATGCAGGGACATAGAGGGGCAGGAAGTAGGGTCACCACACCAGCCCAGTTTTCTCATAACTGTCCCAGTCTTAAAAGGGAGAAGGTGTGCATGATGGGGATCTGTCATTCCTGGCAAGGCTGAGCTGCTGGGTGCCCCGCAGGGACTGGGAAATCAGTCTTGAGAGTGCTCTTAGCTCTGGGTTGAGTCTGACCACAGCTATTGATGATTTAATAACAGCGGCTGATTAGGGCAGCTTTATCTCCAAGAGTCTGCTTCCCGAAGGCTAATTGCAGAGTGTTTGATTAACCCAGTGGCACTCATTAGAATCACCTGGGAGACTTTGCAACATACCAATGACCAAGCCTCATGCTGGATGGGGTTTCTCTACCTCTGTGCTCCTGACATGGGGGCCGGGTCGATCTGTATTGTAGGGGGCCATGGAGTGCACATGGGGTGTTGAGCAGCATCCCTGGCCTCTGCCCTGAAGATGCTCCTGTCTTGTCATCACCGAACACATCTCCAGATATTCCTCAATGTCCCACGGAGGGCACAATCACTCCAGGGTTACCTTTGCCCCAGACCATCTCAAGAATCTAGGGGTAAGATAAAAGCTGGGCTTGGGTATTTTGTATGAAATGTCCTGCCCCAACCTGACTCTGAGTTGTCCAGGGCCAACTTGACTGTAAATGAAGATGGCACTGACTTCCAAAGGGAGGAGGCTGGAGTTGACTTGGGGTTTGGCCCAAGGTGACTAAGGGGAGGAAGAGGTGAGCAAAGACCTCATGTGACAAGAGAGATGCCAAGTTCCTGCCCTTAAACATATCTCTCTCCACACCCGGCATGTAGCCTGCAGTTTCCAGTAGATATGAATTCCTGCTTGAAGTGCCCTATTTGGGTTTCTCCTTTTTTAAGACACTTCTGGAAAGTGGCACAGGGCACTGCTAAAGGTTGCTCACGACTTCTTCAGGGCGGAGGTTGTGCCGTTGTTCACAGTGTTTTCTGACCTGCTCAGTCACCTCCAGACTCTCCGGGGCGGTGTGGATTTATTTACCCACGTTACACGACAATTAATTTCAGAGGGGTTTAAATAATTTCCTCGCAGAGCTGGTTGTCTGGGTAGCTGAAAGCACAGTCCAGGACAAGTCACCAGCCTCCAGCCCACACTGCCGGAGGCTTCGTCCTCTCCCGGGGAGAGCCAGAGCCAGCTCAGCCCCAGGACGTGGGAGAGGGACATGAAAAATCCCCCATGTTCCTCCTTGGCCAGGAGGAGCACGTGCACTGGGTGCTTCCTCTAGGCGGAGCCTGGTAATTTAATGATTTCCTTGAATAGTCCCAGTGTCCCTGTACAGAAATTCTTGTGATTCTCCTTTTCTGGGGAGGAAAAAACAGGGCCTTAGAGAGAGGAAGCAATTTGCCCACACTCATACATCTGGAAGGAAGTTGGACGTGTCCTGACCTCAAATCCAAGCTGGGAGAACAGCATCCTATGACCTAATTTACCATCTGAATGGGACTTGGGATATTTATTTAAGTTCCTCATTCTACTTTTTTTCCTTCCCAGCATTCCAGGGCTCAGAATTCCTTCATTCATCTCTGAGAGGAAGTAGCCACCAGTTAAATGGTGAAAGTAGCCATCAGTTAAATGGGCTGTCCAAGCATTAGAGGTCTCCTTTGCTGATTCATCAGAGTTGTCATCATCCCTATGCTAATGAAGTCCTCCTTCAACTGGGAGGTCTCAGCCCGGCTCTGCTGGAATTGGCTCTCACCTCACAGGAAGTAACTAGAGGTCTTAGGACCAAGGCAGGAAGTGACTCCCAGGGAGGCCAGTGTTTCTCCTCTTTTCCCGGAGGCCACCAGACGCCTTGCAGAGTGAAGGGTAGTCACAATGTAATTGTGTAAGGCAATTACCAGGATCATAATAGTGCAAATGGAGAGTGAGCCCTCTGACTACCAGCTACGGAGACATGTTGGGATCGGCTTCATCGGAGGAATCCATCATTTTGATCTTAACTGTGGCGCTTAACACAGCGTTCAGTCTAATTTTAGAAGCATGTGAGACAAGAGGAGGTTGTACCCATCTCTGTCAGGCCCTGGGTAGCTCACAGACTCCCAGCCCAGCAGGGAGACGAGCCGAAATGTACATTTCAAGAAAATTCCCTTTTCTTTAGGATCATACTAGAAATTTCCATGTAACGACAGCGCTTTGGAACCCACGTGGAACGTGTGTTGGACGAAGTATCCACGCTGCTGAGCAGCGGCCTCCGAAGGAGAGGGGAGGGCAGGGCAGAGAGGCCAGCAGCCGGGGGCAGAGGCGGCGGGGGGCGTGGAGAGGGAGGCCCGGGATGCGGTGGGTTGGGGTCTGCTTCGCCCTGTCGCCCTGAGCGGGTTTTGCCCCCTCCCACCCCATCTGCAGGGGCCTGCTGAGGTCCGGCTCCTCCTGGCTCCTATCTCCAGTGCCTTAGTGCGCGGCACCCGTGGCCAGGCCAGGCGTCCTGCAGAGAGAGGAAGCTTGCAGGTGGACCAAGACCCGGGGAGACGACACTCTCGGGGTCAGCGCACAGCTCAGTGCAGTCACCCCGGGCCCTCAGAAGGAGAAGATGGGGGGACAGAGGTCTAGAGAGGGAGGCAGGGGCCACAGTCGGGGACGAGGGCAGCCTCTGGAAGCTGGAAAGGCCAGGGCACCGTTTCCCCTCGGATTCCAGGTGGAGCTGTCTGCTGCTTCGTGTTGGTTTGGTCTTCTGACCCCAGAACTGTCATAGAATAATGTGGTGTTTTCTTTTTTCTTTTTGTGTGGGGGAGTGGTGCTGGGATTGAACTCGGGGTGATTGACCACTGAGCCACCTCCCCGGCCCTTCTTGTTTTTTACTTAGAGACAGGCTCTCACTGTTGCTTAGGGCCTCGCCATTGCTGAGGCCGGGCTTGAATTGACCATCCTCCTGCCTCAGCCTCCTGAGTAGCTGGGATGACAGGCGTGGGCCACCACGCCCAGCCCTGTGGTGTTTTGGAGTCACTAAGTACGTGGCAATTACTGACACCAGACGTGGGAACCTAATAGAGGCCCCTATTCCTTCATAGAGGGTTGGTGAACATCTCTATTTGGTACCGGGCTGAAAATTGAATTGACACTTATCAAGCACGTCGCAGGGTCCCTCACCAACGACGTGGGTTCTTTACAAGGACGCCCTGGTGGGCCACTCCTGGGCCTACTGGCTTAGCCCTCTGGCTGCTCTAATGGGGTCTGGATGCAAGGTCGCGCAGGTCTGGGTTCAAGTCCTGGCTCTGCCTCTTCCGGGTGCACGATGACCTTGGGCTGCCTCCTCCCTTCCTGGATCTCAGGTTTCCAGTCTCTAGGGTGGGTAGGGGAGATGGTCTAGGAGCCTCTTCCCACTGTGAGCTTGCTGGGAGGACGCAGAGCCAGTGGGCATTTGCGGTGGACCCAAGGTCCTCAGAGTGGTGCTCTGTGAAGGGGACCCTTGGAACCATCTCCTCGGAAAGAGACCTTCTCAGCCTCCCATGGCCCCGGGGATCCCTTGCTTCCCTCTGCAGGGACCTCAGGCTGCCTTCCCGAGCAGTCAGGGGAGTTGAGGGAGCACCCAGAGGCCACAGAACACTTTACACCAGTTCCTGCTGACATCGGTCCGTGTCCTTGGCCGCATCAGCTCCTTCTGAACTCATGAGTCAAATCAGTTGCTGGCTGCAGCCGTCTCTCCTGAACCTCTGCACTTGGATCCCTGAGGCCTCTTGGTACCATGGAAAGACCCAGAATTTGCAGCCAATGAGAGACGGGATCAAATGGTGGCTGGGCCACTTGCCGGTGGGCAACTTGGGTACCCTCCATGAGTCTCCATGAGCCTCAGTGTTCCCACCTGATCACTGGGATCATGGATGATAATAGAGCCCACTTCCTGGGCCATCCTCAGATCAAGATGCTAGTTCAAAGAGCCCAGTATGATCACTGCTGTGACAGAGGAGGCACGGGGAAGTGTGGGGACAGCGGTGGGACAGGGACAGGACCAGAGCAGACTTCACACAGGAGGCTAGACTCACACGGAACTTTAATGGGACAGTGAATGCAAAACCCTTGGCAGGATGCCTGCTGCACCAGGAGAAAGGGGAGAGGAGAGCATGGAGCTTTCTGGCCTGGGTGTGGTACCCAGGACTCCTTCCAGAACCTTCCTCGGCCACGTCCAGCCCCCTCCTGCTCTTTTCTCCTCCTCCTGCGACTTTTCCGGGCCTGTATCCTGCTGCTGGGCGCCCAGACATGACGGGAGCTGGGGGGGGGGGAGGCAGAGCTGGGAAGAGGGGCTGCAAGGAGATTGATGTCTGCACGGTTGCCATGGCGACAGCAGGCTGGGCTGGAGGCCCCACTGCCGGGAGCAGCTCCACTCTCTCCTCCTGGATTCCAGAGCCCTTGAGGGGAGGTGAGAGGCTCAGGTAGGCACCGTGGTGACAAACGGGGAGCCTCAGGGTGACAGGCGGCACCCCAGAGCCCCCGATGCTTCTCTGACTGCATCTGAGGAATCCGCAGGCCCTTTGAGAAGACTGATCCCAACCTGGCACTGAAAGGTGGGAACCCGAACGCGAGGGAGGAGAGTGGAGAGGAGCCGCTTTCTGACATCTGCCACGTGCCCGGTCCCTGCAGGCAGCTCCTAATGTCCTGCCTCCCTTTCCGCCAGACGGTGTGACCCACGAGGACCAGGAGGCATCGTGGGTAAATTCCAGGGGTAGGAAAACCTGGGCTGAATCCTGGCTCAGCTCTTACCATCTCCCTTCTCTGAGCTTCACTTTCCTCATCTGCAAAATGGGTACAGTTTATGTCACCTCACGTGACATCACCAGTGTCTGAGTGGTGGAGATTTCCAAGGGATATAATTGATATAATTTAGTGCCACGCTTGGTAAAGTCGCAAATGCTTAATGAAAGCCACAGATAATAATTAGTACTATTGCAAGGTTCCCTAGGAAATGAAATTTGTACCTTGCTGGCAACATCAAGTAGACAGTATTTATATGACTGCAGGAGGGGAGAGATCTAATTCAGTTCTTGAACCGTCTGCATTTTCTCCTTCGCCGGCTTTACGTCAGTAAATATATTTTTTTCTGTCTCTTAGAGAGCAGAGCTCTACATACTAATGGGGGCACTCAGGTCAGGAATCAGGGGGCGCAGGTTAATGGTAATAATCATTCTCATGTATCAGGACCTTGCAGTCTGCCAGGCTGCTGGGTGAGCACTGGGCGTGAGTTCTTCACAACAGCTCCTTAGGTTAGATGCTTGAGTTTTGTAAGAGGGGAAGCTGAGGCTCAGAGAGGGCACAGAGTCCTCCAGGGCCACACGGCTAGTAATTGGCCGAGATGGGACCTTGGTGGCAGTAGACTTGTTGAGGATGAGAGCAGGAGCCAAAACAAATAAATCAAAATATAGACATATCCGTGCCGCTGACCGTGGTCCTGAAGCCCCAGTTCTCCGTGGGGCTGAGCTGCTGAGCTGCTTCACCCACCACTCCTGTCCCAGCTGCCCCAGGAATCCAGTGGGTCAGAGAAAATGAAGTGGGTTTGCAAATAATGTCTTCCACTCTTCAGGCTGCCTCTCCACTCGGCCGCTATTTCCTTTGCTAGGAGGACGCTTCTTAGTTTGACGCAATCCCATTGTCTAGTTTAGCTTTTGCTGCCTAGTGTGCTTTTGAGGGCTTACCCCCCAAATCATCGACTATACCGATGTCTTGAAGTGTTTCTTTGTGTTCTTTTCTAGTCTTTCCATGTCTTACATTTAGGTCTGCAAATCATCTTGGGTTGACTGTTTTATATGGTGAGAGGTGCAGGGTCTCTGCACATGGATGTCTGGATTTCCCAGTACACATGTTGCAAATGTGTGTCAAATCATCACACTGTGCACCACACATAGGTGCAAATATTATGTGTTGGTTAAATTAAATTTAAAGAGAAGGTCCAGGCATGGTGGCACCTGCCTGGCATCCCAGTGGCTTGGGAGGCTGACAGAGGAGGATCGCAAGTTCAAAGCCAGCCTCAGCAACAGCGAGGCCCTAAGCAACCCAGTAAGACCCTGTCTCTAAATAAAATACAAAATAGGGCTGGGGACGGGGCTCCGTGGTCAAGGGCCCCTGAGTTCAATCCCTGGTACCAGAAAAAAAAAATGCAGGAAATGGCACAGAAGGGAGAATGCAGGGAGATGGAGAGAGAGAGAGAGAGAGAGAGAGAGAGAGAGAGAGAGAGAGAGAGAGAGATCAGTGTCTTCAGGAAGAATCCAGTTCCTGAAAGATGATTGTCCTAGAGAAATAAAAGTAACTTGCTCCAACTTATCATTTGAACCACAAAATTGTTAGGGGAAGCACTTTTTCTCTGCTCATTTGGAGGGGGGCATTTGATCCCCTCCCTCCTTCCTCGGTTCCGAGGGGGAGTCCCCTCTTTCTGTCCTCCGCAGGTGAGGTCTTGCCGTCTTTACCTTTTGGGGATGTGAGCTATGACTATTGAGGGTCCCAAGCATGGTCCTGCTGCACGTGGGTGCTGGGGACATTTTCTTTAGTGCTTCTCTGGCCTCGTCAGTCACCTCTGCCAGCCTGGTGATGCCTCGCCCGTCCTTGTCCCCACATGTGGGTTTCCCAGGGAGGCTCCTGCAGCCCAGCCACCGGGTTCATTTGCAATGCGGGCCGTCCCTGTCCCTGTCCCCACCATAAAGCTCCAAGCTGCTCGCAAGAGTTAGAAGCCACATTTCCCCCGTATTAAAAAGCGCCTCCAGGAAGCCTCGCGCTCTGGTGGCAGCATGTAAATGCTCTTTGGAGAGGGGAAATTGCTTTGAAGTTACTATTTCCCTGGCTTTGATAATAATCTGCTTAATGTCTTGTGTCAAACTAATTACAGCATAATTACCTTTTTTAATAACAGGTACTTTTAATTGGTGCAGGGTTAAACAATTCTGTTGTAAAAATCGGTTGTTTTACATTCATGGCTATAGTTTATGAAGAACGGGGACAACCTTGTAATATTAAACACTCCGCAGAGCTGGGATAGGGCACCAATGAGGTCCCCCACGCCTTCCTTCCATGACATTGGGTACCTTGTCGTGCAAAGATCCACTGTCTTATGGACAGAGTTTCCTACGCCAAACTCTTGGAGAAGGAGAAGGACCATCCCGGAGCTCCTGGTGTATTCTTGCATTATTTTACCTCATTCCTGCATGCACACGCACAGAGATCAGGTGGAAGACAGAGCCCTCTCCATTATACAGGTAGGTAAACTGAGGCTCAGAGAGTTTAAGCAGCCTGGTCCCAACCAGGATATCAAAGACTGCATTAGACGTCACTTCTGTGTTCCTGGCTTCTTAGTCCTGAGTTTTTGAAGGGTGGGTACGATGAGTGGCTAACAGCTCAGGAGAGGGGTCTGGAATCTAAAACACGGAGGTGAGGACTCCTCGTTGCTGTGCACACAGGGTAGTTTCTTACCCTCTCTGGGCCTCAGTTTCTGCATGTACAGAAGAAAGAGGTCACAGCAGTGTGTATCTCGTGGGGCTGATAATATAAAACCCTGGGCGAGGAGTCTAATAGATAGGCACCCACAGAATAGCAATCCTCGGGTCCCCTCTGAGCATCGCCCGGGGCCTGTTTTCCTCCCCCGGTTCTTTTCTTGGTAGACCCCCGAGCACCCCGAGGATGTATTTCCTCACGTCTTGGCTGAAAAAGTGCACACACTCATCTCATTACTGTGGCTTTTGCATTTCATTAAAAAACCTGACAGGCCATTTCATAATAATTTATTAGCACAGAGTCAATTTTTATTAATTACGATCATTAATTTATCAGTGTTCCCGTCATCTGAAGTTTGGTCAGAAATGAAAGGCGAGAAGTACAGGGAGAAAAATGGGGGGCAGTGGGAGGCGTGGGGCTGGGGATCGCGCGGGGCGGGGGGAGTGGGAGGAGCCCTTGGGGACAGGGGGTGGCAGCTGCACTGTGGACCCAGGCAGGACAGGGTCTGGCTCTGGGGCCCAGGGGTTTGAGCAGCAAGTCCCTCCATGGGTGCAGGGACAAAGGAGGTGCCGTGTGATGTGTGCAGAGATCTTGGGTGTAAAGTCCTCCGAATTCCGGCCAGTGTGGTCCTCCAAGTGGGCTCCTCCCCATTTCCTGTAGCTTAGTCCCATCTCTCTGTTTGGTGCCTACCTTGCCCTCCAGGTAGTGAAATCCTTGAGGAATGGACAACCTTGTTTTGGCCATTCTTGATCTCCAGATGCGGAGGGAACCCTCCACAAACCCTTGCCAAGTGGATGAGCACATCAATCACCCATCCATCCCCAGCCTCTCTACTGTCAGAGCTGAAAACCAGAGAGGCATCTGACCTCTCCAAGATCACACAGCGAGTCAACGGCTGAGTCAGACCCAGGAGTCAAACTTGCCATGCTCTTGGCCTTTCTGTACCTTCCAGAACCTCCGCCTTTCATGTGTGGTTTTACCTTCGGTCTTTGGGGTCTCTCTCTCTCTCTCTTTAATCATAAAAAAGTGGAAAGAAAAGTAAATGTTTAGGTGGAGAACAAGAAGGGGGTTCTCATCACAGACAGAGGCTGTCCCTGTCTGGGCTCAGGTCTTTCTTCATTGAGTCCCATCTTTGACACCCACATCCTGACCCCGTGTCTGTTCCCCTCTGGGTGAGGGACCATCAAATGGCTTCACTGCAGAATCCCCAGGGGAGCAGAGGAGCTCGGGTGCTGGGCTCTGTCTCCACCGGGTGGGAAGCACGGAGTCGCTGTCCTTGGTGCTGAACGCACCTGGTTGACTCCATCACCCGTCCCTGGTCCCAGGTCCTTTCACCACAGCAGGATGGCATGCCCGCAGGCCGCTGGAGCCCTGCAGGACCCCGGGGTGTGGGTCCCTGTGAAGGCGCATGTCCAGGACCAGCCTGGTGGTGGTGGGAGTGGGAGCCTTGCTTCAGGGAGGGTGAAAACCCAGGGGCTTGGCGGTGAGTGGGAATTAGTCAGGGTCTGTGTCGCGGAGGGGGGAGGACAGTCCAGGCAGGGGGATGCACAGAGGTGGAAGCACACAGGGAGACCCAGCGTGTGCCCGAGCCCTGAGCGCCATGGTGTGTGCTGCTCGTAAACCACAGAGCAGAGGGTGGGGGTGGCGGGGTGGGGCTGCGCCAGGCCCAGCAGGATTGGTGAGCCCAGCGTCTTGTTGTGGAGGACACTGGAGTGGCAGGACAGACTTGAAGTTTAGAATTCAAATGTTGCACAGGGTTGGGGGAGGCAGTATGGTGTCCGCCAGTGAGGGAGCTACCAGGGGCATCCCAGTGAGATGAGGGGGAGAAGACCAGGGTAAGGGAATGACCAAGGGGATGGGCAGGAGGAGCGGGATTCCATTTATTAAGGATGAGGAAGCTGGGTGCCAGGGGACATGCCTGTCATCCCAGAGTCTCAGGAGGCTGAGGCAGGAGGATCCTGAGTTCAAAGCCAGCCTCAGCAATGGTGAGGCCCTGAGCAACTCAGTGAGGCCCTGTCTCTAAATAAAACACAAATAGGGCTGGGGACGGGGCTCAGTGGTCGAGGGCCCCTGAGTTCAATCCCCAGTACCAAAAAAAAAAAAAGAAAAGAAAAAAGAAAAAAGAAAAAAAAGAAAAGAAAAAGAAAGAGCAATCTTCTGCTGGGGCGCTTTTGTGCCCACACCTATCCTGGAGAGTCCAGTGGCAGAGTGCTTGAAGAAGCCATGGGTCCTCGACCGCCCAGAGCTGGAAGGTGCTCCTCTCAGCCCCGTAGGGACTCATGATGGCAACAGGAGGCCGTAATGTCCCAGGTCTTGTGGGAACATCCCGACCCACTCTATTAAGGGCTTGCTTCAGATTTGGCAGGAGATGTGAGGGAAGAAGCATCAACTGCAGTTGGGAATGCAGTGTGTGTGCCATGGATCCAAGAGCACCAGGCACAGAGAGAATGGCACTTGTCATCCTCCAAAGGCCTTGCAGGTGACACACTGGCCCGTGCCCGGAGAGTCAAGCAGAGCCTCCTTGGTTGCTGGGCCTTGTTGCCCTGAGCAAGTGACAGGACCCCAGGACCCAGACCCATCAGCTGGGCCTCCACCCCCACCAGGGGGCTGGTTTCCAGGTCCCCTTGGAGCGTGGGAGTCCCTCTGGATTAGCTGGGATCCCCGAGTGGCCACCACTCGCCGTCTGAATGAGCATGGCTCCTGGTGCTGGGGCTAGGGGACCCAGAAAGGTGGCAGCTGGATGGCCTGCTGGGAGGAGCCCCGGCCAGCCAGCCTGTTGTGGGCGGGGCGGTGGCACCTGCAGGAGCCTGGGAAGAGAGTGATTCAGGGTGAGCCACCTGTTATTGGAGGCACTCTGTCCCAACCTGAGCAGAGCTGTCAGGAGCTGGGCTGGGGACAGGTGGCCACTGCAGATCCGGGTCTGTCTTGGGGTTGGTTGTGGTGTGGTGTCAGTAGTTGAACAGTGTCGAGGGTGGTCAAATTGTACAACCAATCCCAGGAGGTTCCCATCACACAGAACTAGAGCTCGTGGACTGAACAGCTCCCCACGGACCCCTTCCCCCAACCCATGCAGACCACCCTTTGTGAAGGCTTTGGGAATTTTATGATACAGGTGCCTCATGGAAGTGCAATCCATACCGTATTCATCCTCCTGTAACAGGTTTGTTTAGACTTAGCGTAATATCCTCAAAGATCAGCCATGTTGTCTCATGTGTCCGAATTTTCTCTCTTGAAGGCTGAGTAATATTCCATCGTAAGGATGCTACTCATCCATTCAACTGCTGGTGGACACTCGGGTGCCTCCTGCCTCTCAATTATGGTGAATAGCGTGACTGAGAAGGTGGGCATACAAACGTCTCTTTGCAGCCTTGCGTTGTTGAAGTGCAAGTATTTGGAGATATTTGGAGACAGACCCAGAATAGAATCACTGGATCATGTGTGATTCCACGTCCTGCTGTCAGAGGACCTTCTCTGCTGTTTTCCACATCACGCTGACCGTGCACCAGGGGCCCAGGCTCTGCTCATCACTGCCAGCTCTTCTTATTTTCTGTTATTATTTATGTGTTTATTTTGGTCTTGGGGATTCAACTCAGGGGCACTTGGCCACCAAGCCCCATCCCCAACCCTATTTTATATTTTATTTAGAGACAGGGTCTCACCGAGCTGCTTAGGGCCTCACTTTTGCTGAGGCTTTGAACTTGCGATCCTCCTACCTCAGCCTCCCGAGGTGCTGGGATGGCAGGTGTGCGCCACTGTGCCCGGCTTATTTTCTGTTATTTCTCTTTAAGCAGAAGTCATCCTAAGAGCGTGGGCAAACGTCTCCCTTCTGTGGGTGGCGGAGGTCATGGCACACTGCGCTCAGGACCGCTGCTGAGCACCCCCTCCTCAAACCTGCTGCCCAGAGGCCCCAGGTTTGTCTCTACTGGAGAAGCAGACCTGGATCTGGCCTGAGATGCAGAAATGTGCCCAGGTCCAAGCGATGCCAAAGGAATGGGGAGACCAGGTTCCAGTCCAAGGTCAGCCTGTTTGCTCTGGGTGAGCACAGGCACCATTTCCCTGCTTAGCTTCGGGTTAGAACTCCAACAGTGAGGATCGTGGTGATTTGTCACGTGGATTCAACTATCTACATTAAATGATCCGCAGATTCTATCTACCTACCTACCCCCTGATCTGTGTTCCTATAGCTCCAATTTGAACACCGTCCCCCTTAGCCTACCTCCAGGGAACAAAAAGATACTCCTCTACCTTCCTTTTCTTTCTCCTTCCTTTCTTCCTGCCTCCCTCCCTCATTTTGGAGGGCGGTGAGAGGCGTGGTATTGAGTAGACTACCTGGGAGGACTCTTCTTTGTTGTAAATGGCCCCCCTCTCCCATCTCCCACCCCCCCCCTTGGCCCACACCAGCCTCCTCCTCGTTTCTATGGCCCCCACCCCCCCACCCCACCCCCGCCCACTAGCATTTGCTGGAGATTGGTTTCAGGGCCCTCAAGGACACCATGACCCATAGAAGCTAAGGTCCTTTATGTAAAATGGCAGAGTGTTTGCACAGAACCGTGTGTGACGCTCCTGGGTCCTCTACATCACCTCTAGATGACTTAAGTACCTAATGTGAAGTAAATGCTGTGTAAATAGTCGCTCTACTGTATTGTTCAGGGAGTAATGACATCAAAAATGTCTGCGCATGTTCACTACGGGCCCAGTTTATCTTTCCCAAGTATTTCTTTTTATGGGGAGGGGGGCTACCAGGGATTGAACCCAGGGGCTCTCAACCACTGAGCCACATCCCCAGTCCTACTTTGCATTTTATTTAGAGACAGGGTCTCCCTGAGTTGCTCAGGGCCTCTCTAAACGGCAAGGCTGGCTTGGAACTCATGATCCTCCTGCCTCAGCCTCTTGAGCCCCTGGGATGACAGGCAGGAGCCACTGCCCCTGGCTTCCTCTGGTATTTTTGACGCCTGGTTCCTTGGGATGTGGAACCCACGAGACCCGACTGTGTGTGCAAGCTGGAATGAGTCTCTATGGGGCATAAGCTTCTGTGGATTCCAGAAGAGGCTCCCAGGTCTCCTCCTGGCTCTCTTCTTGCCCAGCTGAGTTTTTGAGATCTACCATGTCGCTGCCGATCCATCTGCCTGTTCCTTCTGACAGTGGCAGAATTCTTCCTAGTTTGTCTCCTGCCACGGGTACATGACAAGTGAGCACCCTCGTGCCTGTCTGCCAGCAGCCCTGGGTGAGAAAGCCGCAGCTCTATCCCCAGGGACAGGAGCGCTGGGCTCCTGCACAGGGAATGTCGCCTAGTTTGGTCACAGGGTTCTTAGCAGGGTTTGCCCGGACTCCAGCTGGGTGTGGGACATCACTGTGGCTACACTGTTGCTAAGACTTGATCCTCTTCCTCTCTGACTTCTGTTCCTCAAATGGAGACCCGGGGCAGCACTGCTTCAGGGTTATTTGGATCTAGGCATCACTTGCCATTTCTGCAAACCTTTCTCTACTTATTAGCAGTTTTCTCCCCACCCCCACCCCACTGCCTTTTTGGTGAATTGTTTACTAATCCATTTTGCTCACCTGATGGCCAGGTTTTCAAAGCATTTGCTTTTGTGCATCTTCTAGGTAGCTCTTTGCAGATCTCTCTTTTCACTTGTAAGCACTGTGCTAAATTCATCTAAGGCGTCCAGGGAACAAATACCTTAAATAGGATGTAAGCAAATCTATCTTTAATCACTGCCGGGAGCTCTGGTATTTGGATACTTTTAAGAAATCCTCCTCTTTTTCATTGAAGATCACAAAAATATCCTCCTGTCTTTTCTGTCCGGTTTTTACGTTTCATATTTAGTCTTTATGATTTTTAATACGCGGCCATGAGGTCCTAATCCAGCCGGATTGCTCCTTTTCCCCACGGACTGATTGGAATCCTCCAGAGAATTTACTGGATCATTCATCATTTCTCCACCATGACATCTTCTCTCTCTTTCTCTCTCCCTCTCTTTTTCTTTCTCCATTTTGTTCCATTTATTTGTTGTTGTTTTTTTTTTAAATATACTACCAATATGATTTTAATCAACAACCAAAGCTGAGCCTCTCTGCCCGTTGATACAAAAATCAAGCCTGCAGAAGGGCTCTGGAAATTTCCGGGTCTGATCACGTCTCCGCACACATGGCACAATTAAGCTCCGGGAGGGAAGCTCCCCGTTCAAGGACACGGTGTCAGAAACGGATCCTGCTCCTGTCCCCCGCCCCTGGCCCGCGCGCCCCGGCGCCCGCTCCCTTCCCAGGCGCAGGACCGTGTCTGGGTGTGAGCGTCTTTCAGGGGCAGACCAAGTCCCAGCCTTAATGATAGATTAAATACCAAATACCTTAACATTTGAAAAAAAAAATGACATTTATTATACCGGGTTGTAAACAGAGAAAAAATTACAATAGAACCCAGTGTAACTCGTACATAAACGGCACCCATTCCGTGTAATGGCGCCGAGAATGTCAGCGCTAACAAGCACATAATTGGCACCAGGGAGATAATTTTTGCCACCTTATGCAGAGGGGGAACCGTCGTGCATAATGATTTTACTAGGAATATTCTTTATTCAACAGGCCTATTTGCATAACCCTCCCAACTTTCTCGAGTTAATACAACATGCTCTGGAGACCCTGCCAAGTCCCTTCCAGGAGACGTCTGTTGGACCGAGATGCCACTTCATCTGCATGCGCCGCGCGCCCGGGCCGCGTTCCTGCCGCCTGCGCGTCATTTGCATTTACGGACAAGCATCCGATTCCGGACGTTTCTCCAGAGCCCGGTCCTGTTCCTCTCCTGCTCACCGCCCTAGTGTCCACGCCCAGCATCGGCCCAGGGACGGCAAGTGCCCAGTTGGATGGGTTTTATGTATGGGGGAGAGGCACGATCCAATGGGGAAAGAGGGTTTCTTCCCTATAAACGGAAATCACCTCCCAAGGTCAAGTGCCAATTATTGGCCAACTGAGAGATAAAAACAGAGCCCTGTGCTTTGTGACCAGGGTACACACCTGGGATTCCAGTGATTCCCGGAGGCTGAGGTAGGAGGATCACAAGTTCTGAGGCCAGCCTCAGCAACTGAGCAAGACCCTGTCTCAAAACAAAAGCAAAAAAAAAAAAAAAAAAAAAAAAAAAAAAAAGACCAAAAAGAAAAACAAATCAAAAAACCCCCAAACAACAGAAACACCATATATATATTTTTTCTATATATATATATTTATATATATTTTTTTCCACATATATGTGTTTGTGTGTGTGTAAAAAGAAAAAAATTAAAAAGGGCTGGGGATGTAGCTCAGTGGTAAGTTGTTCCTAGTACCCATAATAAATACATAAATAAATAATAATTATTATTATTTTGGTACCAGGAATTGAGCTCAGGGGCTATCGACCAGTGAGCCCCATCCCCAGCCCTATTTTGTGTTTTATTTAAAGACAGAGTCTCACTGAGTTGCCTGGCACCTGGCATTTGCTGAGGCTGGCTTTGAACTCTCGATCCTCCAGCTTCAGCCTCCCTAGTGGCTGGGATGACAGGCATACGCCACCTCACCCAGTTAAATTAATTAATTTTTTAAAAAGGTCATCCTGACTTTGAATCTATGTGTTTACAAACAAATTCCATCTTTCCTTCAGGGAATGGAGCATCTGATCTCAATCAAGTGTACTTGCCACCAGCTTTTCTATTTAAAATGATTACAATTAAGTGGATCTAAACTTCAGGTCCTCAGGGACCTGGGCCACATGGGGCTGCTGCTCTGGACAGCAGAGCACCAACTGCAGGGCGTTCTGTCGTTCCACCCCAGCAGTATACATCTGCTCTTTCAGGCATCGTGTTGGACTGTCTTAGATATTCGTGTACCTAGTGCTAGTTGGTATCTGAGCTCTAGAATCACGTATCTGGTCTCCAGTCCCAGCTTAGGACTTCACTTCAGGTATGAATTTTAACCTCTCAGAGCCTCAGTTTTGTCCTCTGCAAAATGGGCTGATTGGAGGTGGCCGTGCTCAGAAAGAAGTCTGCTTGGTGTCTGGCTGCGTGTCCTACAAAGAGGAAACTGGCCTTCAGAGAAGTAATGGGGCTTGTCGAGGTTCCTTTGCCCTGGGATTCAAAGCAGAATCCACCCGGCGCGCCGGGGCGGGAGCTCCCGCTTTCAGGATGGGGAAGGTGGGAAGTGGGCCAGAGATTTTAGGAGGGGCAGAGGGTCCCGTCCCCAGCAATGCTGCCCTCCTGCCTACCCCACAAGCCACTGCTCTGCTCAAAAGTCTAAAGAAACAAAATCCATTTAAAATAAAGAAGGAACAACTTGACAAAAGAGAACGTACATTTCACATAATAGATAACTGTGCCTGGGGAGGAAACAAGCATCCTAGGATCATTTATCTTCCTAATTCAGGCACTAGAAATCTCAGGTCTTTTAATTCCTGATGTAAAGCCTCCTTTTTCTGTATCTCAGCCTTGGTCAACAAAGAACTAGGCTTGGGAAACTCTGCTTATTGGTAAGTTTTCTTTCAGTGAAACACGCCAGGAATCCAGAAGAAATTCTTCATCTAGAAAGGAAATGAGCTGGTCTTGGGGAGTGAGAAGGGTGACAGCTTCAGGTCTGGATAGCTTCAGGTGCCGTGTTTGTGTTTCAGCTCCAGGCTCGGCTTTTCTCTGACCTGGCTGTCTTGTGGAGGCTGGCATCTCTGTCCCTTGTGGTCAGATGGCCTCTAGCAGGACAACCCTTTTGCAATGTCCCCCCGATGCGGGGAGAGAGACAGTCCCTCTCCTGAGAGTTGCAGTAAAGTCACAGAAGAAGCTGTCACTAAAGGGTGACGGTCGTGGACCCATCACGGTGACCTGCAGGGACAGACTCGTCTGTGGTGGTAAGGGAAGGGGTTGGGGCAAACTGGAGTCCCAGAGAGTGGAAGGAGTGCGGGTCCCTGGAGGAAGGTAGACACCCTCATCCTAGGAGACAGGAGAACGGCCGCTGGACAGACAAACATGACAGAGGTTTGCAGGACATCGTGGCATCAGTCCTGACCGTGACCCTGCCCGCTTGCTCGGCACCGTGTCTGAGTTGCCACCATCCAGGTCGTCATCCTCCACGAGAGTCAAGGAGCGATCCCCAGAGCATGTCCGGCTCTTGCGCTCATGATGAGCGGCGCGGATTCCGGGCAGCGCCCGCCGAGGTGTGCGTGGCGGGATGAGGTCACCAAGAGGACGTTGACCAATGGCGCTGAGGGCTTGGCCGCCCTGATCCAGGGAGGTCCGGGCTTCTAGACTGAGATTCAGGTTTCTGAGCCAAATTCAGGGCCCCCTTTGGGACAGTTGTCCAGGCTTCCAGCAGGGACCAAGGGGGATGCCACTGAGGGGAGGGGATGCTCCTGGTCGGTCCTGGGACAGGTCAGCCAGCCTAGCAGGGGGCAGTGAGGGAGGAGCAAGGTCCCTCCTGGCCTCTGGGACTGGGCAGGGCGTGGCTAGCCAGGTGACTCCTGTGTGTGAAGGAGCAAGGGTCCCCTCCTCTGGTCAGAACTCCCTCTTGTCCAGGAAATGCAGCATGGACCCGCAGTGGGTTGGGTTTCAGCCCTTCTAGCCCCGGGCTGGCCACCCTGGTGGGCAAGACTCAGCTCAGCACTGCTCCCCCGCCCCCTGCCTTCCCTCCCTGCCTGTCCTCCCTGTTCTTATTATTCATGCCCCAGAAATCCATCCTTTTTATCTTGGGCCACGCAGGTGCCTCTCCTCTGCACGACCCTGGAGCGCCCCAGCTGCCTGCCCTTGCAGGGGACCCTGGCCCTCCTCTGCCCTTCTCTGCGGCCCCCACCTCTGAGGCTTCCAGAACACCCCACCGCTGACCAAGTGCGTCTCCACTTCCTCCCTGGCTGAAGGGCTTTAACTCACAGGCCCAGACCCCGGTTTTGACAGGCGCGATTCGGCTCCCTGCCCATCTGGGCCTCCCATCTGGCCCCCTGCATGCGGCCTGAGCAGGTTGCTTTATGGATATCATAAATATTACTTCCTCGATAGGATTTCACTTAGGTTCCCAGTGACTCACTCAAGCAGATCTCCCATTTAACACATGACTCTCTCTTCAGAGGAGCAGAGAAAATATTGTTATGGGGAGAGGCACAGCTGTGAGGCCCGCGGAGGAGGGCAGCGCCCCTGAACTCACTGCCCAGGGGCCCGCCCGACTGGACCCCGGCATCCCGGGAGTCCTGCCGTGAGCAGGACGATTTCAGGACATGCTCCGGCCACGTCCAGTGGGGGTCTCTAGAGCAGGATCTCAAACGTCACATGCCATGTTGAATCTGGTCTCATTGGCTCCGGGGGTGAAATGGGACCCATCATTGATGTGGTGGTGGTGAGGAGCAAGCACACCACCCGATTCGTTACAGGCATGCAGTGATACAGAGTCTGAATTTCAAAATTTAAATTTGAGTCAAAAGTCATTTTATCCAGGGTTGAGTGGGTGAAGGAATTGGGGGGGGACTGTCCCCCGGGAAAAGGGAGTGGAGGCTGTCAGCGACAACTACTGGTCAAGTCGGGTATTGCAACTCAGCTCTACTCATTTTTCTGGTACCATGCGACAGGTTATTTGCATGCATCAAATGTTTGTCAAATCCTCAAAATTAAAAAATAAATTCGTATCACTGAGGTATTATTTCTCTGTAATAAAATTGACCCTTTTGAAGGGTTTAGTTTGATGAGCTTTGACAAATGTTTCCAGTTGTATAACTGCTACCCACCGACGCTATCAACACAGAGAACAATTTGGTTTCCAGGACCACCTTCTGGCAAGGTCTCATTCGGTCCCTATCATTTTGCCTATTTCAGACCATCATTTAATGGCATCAAACACTTTGTGGCATTTGAGTCTGGCTCCTCATATTTTGTGATTAAATGTATCCTTAGTTGATTCATTTTTTTAATTATAAAAATTTGGGTGGGGATACCAGGGATTGAACTCAGGGGCCCTCGGCCACTGAGCCCCATCCTCAGCCCTGTTCTGTGTTTTATTTAGAGACAGGGTCTCACTGAGTTGCATAGTGCCTCGCCACTGCCGAGACTGGTTTTGAACCTGCCATCCTCCTGCCTCAGCCTCCCGAGCCGCAGGGATGACAGGCATGTGCCACCGCACCTGACATCACAACCATCTTTTAAAGTGATACATTATACCCATTTTAAAGAGAAGGAAACTGAGGTTCAAAGAAAATAAAATATCAGGAAGTCAGTCCTGTAGAAATAGAGGACCTAATGTGGCTCATCCAACAGGGAGGCCACCATTGGATTTGACGCAGGACAGATCCCCCAATCTGGGAGTACTTATCCTGGGTGTATTTCCTGCCTCTCCTCCTGGGTGACTTCGTGTCATCTGAGCCACACCATACCTCTTCCACAGCCTTCCAGGACCGAGAGGGGGTTACCTCCGGGGGTCCCGGGCTGTACTGGCAGGGACCTTCCCCTGAGTCCCGTGCCCAGCAGGGAGCGTGATGGTCTGTAGCAGGTCTCTGCTTGCAAGGAGCCACCTGGGCCTGGGGGGTCAGGTCCCACGGCCCGCCTCTTCCTCCTTCCCTTGGTTTTCCCACTAGAGGAAGAATATTTTAACGGAAGCAGAAGCACAGTCCCCCTTCTGTTCCGCTGTGTAGCTGTTTCAGTTCCCGGAGCCTCGGTTTTCACATCTGCACAGTGGACACACTCTGCCCTTCCCCTGGAGAGGGTCGTTGGCGGGACCTGCAGGGTGCATGGCCGGTTCCTGACCCGCTGAGCTGAGGGCTGGGCGCTCCTTCTGCTCCAGTTTCTCTGCGGGAGCTGCTCCCTCCTCCCTGGAGCGGGAGACAGGCCTGGTTTTCCCAGGAAGGTGGAGGTGTTGGGAATCCATCCGCAGTCCCTGCCTTCCTCCCACGCAGGCCTCCACCTCACCTGGCAGATGAACTACAAATCAGCTCCTGGCATTAATTCTTCCAAGGCATTTGCATCAGCGGGGGGCTGTATTTCACGGCTGGAGAATGGCTCCCTCCCGTCTTCCTCAGCCCCCTGGGCTTGGCGGTGTGTGCATCTTGCTGCAGCCTCTCCCAGTCCCTAGCCACCCCCTCGCACCCTCTGCTGGGCTGGGCCTTGCATCCCACCCACCTGACATCTCCCCTGTCCCCCACTAATCTCTGTGTCCTGTAGGAGGCTGGAACTGCCCGTGTTCCCGGCCACTGCACCCCACCTGGGCTTTTGTACTATGAAGAGGAGGAAAAGGGGAATCTGAGGCTCAGATGAGATTGTGTGGACCCCCGGGGCAGTGCAGCAAGACAGATCTTGTGTGGTCATTGAAATAGCTCTCTGGTCGGGCAGCTTTATCACACTCTTACCCCTGAGTCTTACAAAAAAACCCTGAAAGAGTTGCTATGCTCATTTTCAGATTTGGGGTGAAGACACTGATGCTCAGAGAGGTCAAGCCACTAGTCTCAGGTTGCACAGCTGGTAGGTGGTGGAGCTGGGAATCAGTCCTGGGCATCGGTGCTCTCAGTGTTCCTAGTGATTTGGACCACTGCCACCCACAGCCACCAAGAGACCAGAGGCTTTCCCTGGAGGAGACTCCCACAAGCCAGGTTGCTGTGTAAATCCCAGGGAGGCTCAGCTCAGAGGCTGAAGAGAACCTCATTTGGTTTGAAGCCTGCTCCCTTCCTCCCTGTTTTCTGCCCCCCTCCTCACCTTCTCCCCACCCCAATCTTTTTTGTGTGTCTGTTTATCAGTTTGTGCCGCCTTGCCTGCAGCAGGATTTAATAATGGTTTTGTTAATAAATCAAGGGGAGAATGACAGTATTGAAAAAAAAAAGAATAGAAAGAAGATTGAGTGACAGTGGGAGAGCCTGGGGGGAGGGGGCCGCTTCTCCTTCAAAGAAGTCTCCAGGGCCCTCTCACAAGTGCCCGGGGTGTGGTTATGGGGTGCCCCGGGGCTGGCTGTGGGTGGGAGACCCGGCTGGCCCTGCCAGGTGGGGGAGAGGCCTCTACCTGCGGTGGGTCAGCAGAAGGGAACTTCAGCCCCAGACCAGGGTCCTGCTGAGAGGCTCTGGAAACATCTGTGGAGAGCAATGGCCACATGAAAAACAGGGACCTCAGGTCCGCAGACCCCGCTCAGCCTGAAGGCCACAGGGATCCCCAGTCTCTGCTCCTCTTCCTGGTCCCTGGGGGCCATTAGTGCTGACCGTGGGCATTGGACCCCGAATCAATGACCCGATGCTCCTGCAAGACAGCGCCTGGCAGAAGGGGGCCTGGCCCCGAGCTGTGCAAGGCCTTGCTCCTGCCCAGACTGGCCCTCCTCCCGGGGCCTCCTCTCTGGGGACCCAGCCACCTGCAGGAAACCCACCTGGGCCCACGCCCTCCAGAACAAGAAGACCCTGTCCGGCCCCGCCCTCATCTCCCGCCCTGTCCCCGTCATCGGGGGGCACCAGGCCACCGTCTTCCGGTCCTCCATCATGGGGCCCTTTAGCGGGCAGTTTCCTCCCCCTGGAACGCAGTTCCTCTTGTCCCTCCTGACACTGTCCTTCACGTCCTTCAGGCCCTGCCTGAACGTCACCACGTCACCATCCCTCTCCGACCTGTTTCCTTCTTTACCTGTGTCTGCGATCGGGGACAAGGACCCTGCCTTCCTCCTTCCCTGCTCTGCGTCCGAGGTCTGGGGACCTGTCCCGGAGTCATCCATCAGTGAGATTTGGGGCTCAGCCCAGAGTCTCGCCCTCTCCAGCTCCTGGACCAGGGAGAGGGCTCGGCCGGTGCTTTCTCCCCTCAAGGAGGGGGCGCCCGGCAGGGATGGGCCTTGGGTGGCCCGAGTCTCCTGACGAATGAGCCTGGGCCTGGCGAGGGGCTGTTATTGATCTGAGCGGGCTGTCAGCAGGGGCGGGTTGTAATTGCTCTAGTAGTTTCCATTGTAACCACCAGCCCCGAAGGGAAATTAAACTCCGCCGCTAATGGGGTATGTGATCCTTCAGCCTTTGATGTATTGAGTCCAGCGTGGTCTCCGGAATACTGAGTGGCTACTCAGAACGTCATTTTGAAGCAGAGGCTGCCCGGGAGCTGCTGTGCTTTTTAGGCCTGGGGAGGGGGAGGGGCTGAAAGATGCCTGCGGTGGTCTCCGCGGAGGCTGAGAGCATCTCGAAGAGGGGTGTCGCGCTCAAGGGATCTCAGGCGCGAGTAGCACCTGCGGCCTCACCTGCCGCGATGTACTGCCTGTCGCCAGGCTTGCTGCAGAACCCCATCTGACTAGGTCACGCCCAGCTTCAAGAGCACCGTGGAATCCTACTGTCTAGGACCTCACGAGGCAAAGTGGACCCGCAGCTGAGCCACCCCTGAAGCTGGTTAGAGGTGCAGACTCTTGGGCCCCACCGGAGCCCCACTGATTCAGGAAATCATTTCCTGCACCAGGTAAAGCCAGAGAAGCATTGGACTAGAAGATACACCACTCTAAGCTCATTCTCGTGGTCCAGTGGTCATTTTGACTTGCGGATGTAACATGGTGCTAAGGGGCCAAGGTGTGCAAGATAGGTGGGCTTTGGATTGAATCCTGACTCAACCATTTATCGGCAATTTCTTTTCCTGCTTTGAATTTAATAGGGTTGTTGTGGGAAAAAAAATATTAACATGGATATTGCTTGGAAAAGTGCACAGCCCAAACACTGAAAGAAATAGCCAATTTCCTTCAGCTCTTATTCATACTAGAGTGTGAATGATTGATATAACCAGCTAATAGACAGTGAGTTCTTATAAGGACCCATTTTTCAGAGAAGGAAATGAGACTTAGAGAAGTGAAGTGAGTGGTTGGAAAGGGATGGGTTGGGGATCTGAGCACAGATCTGACTCCAGTGTCCAGGTGAATAAGGTCAACTAATACAGGCTTCATTCATTTACCAACGACCTGGCAGATAGATTGCAGATGGTGAAGCAAAACCCAGAGACAGGAAGCAGCACCTAGGAGTCCCAGATCCTGGGCTGTAGGGGGGCTGGTTCTCTTAACTCCAAGTTATCCTGCATGCAACCGGCATTTCCTGAGAATAGATGTTACACAAGGCACTGTTCCTGTCCCTGGGGATGCTATGGTGGCTACACTGGGCCCCGTGTCCCAGAGCCTAGGGTGGACAGCAAGGCTCTGTGGACACACTGCAAGGGCGTGGATCTGATCACTTTCAGATGTCCTGGCGGCTCGAAGGACCCTCCCTTCCCCTCCCCTCTGCTGTGCTATCTGCCACACCCACTTTTCTCCCGGCCCCGCCCACTCCTCTCCCGGCCCCGCCCACTCCTCTCCCAGCCCCTCCTCCACCCCACTCCTCTCCCGCGCTCATCCTGTCGCTGCACCCCACATCTCCTGGGCTTGCATCCAAGCTAAATAGGAGAAGGGACATGTTTTATCTTGGGATCATCTCTCATGCCCATCATCGCCTTACAGGAAATGACCATTTCTCTTCTGGGAGTTCCTCTTGGGAGGGGGATGGGACTGGGCCCTCCACGGGCACCCAGCGATCTGACAGGAGAGCTGGTTTCTCTGGGGCGGGAGGTTCCATGGCATGGGGTGAAGGATATGGACACCCGGAAATTCAGGAGGCTGGACTGCTGGCCGGGCATAGCTTCCTTTCATGCTGTTTCTGATGACCTTGGGAAAATGGCTTAATGTCCTTGGACTTCTGATCCTCACTTCCTAAAAGACGCTAAGCACAGAGCCTAGGAGATGATCCCCAGCTGCCCGTCGACTGCAGGGCCTTAGTCTAAGAGAGGTGAGCCTCCCCACAGGGGCAGTCCCCGGGTTTACCGACACTGTATCCTATGGGGACTTGGAGGTCTCCTGGGAGAGGAGGGGACAAGAACTGGTCCACGTCCTCCCCAGCCCCCACCCACCATAACCCTGGCACAGGGGGCCCAATATTCTACTCTCCAGAGAGACACCTCGATGCCCTCGGAGCAGGCACAAGCCCACCTAAAAGCCCCCTCTGGAAATTTATGATGGTGACCTTGTAGAGGTCAAGGTCACAGTAGTCTGTATCTCCACGACAACTGCCCTAGTTTACCCTAGCTGTTACAAATCGCCACCAACAAGACACAGTGATAGCCTTGTCATTTTGGAGGCTGGAAGTCTCAAATCGAGATGTCCACCGAGCAGAATTCCTTCTGGGGCTGCAACAGAGGGGACTGATCTCCTTTCCCGGCCCTTGAGCTGCCGAGGCCACCTGCTGTCCTTGGCTCAGGGCTCCTTCGGTGCTTCCTCCACACCTCTGCTTCCAAGGCCACATCTTGGAACATCTGAAATTTGTAAAGAGCCCCCATCCGAGACTCTGGCACTCACAGGGTTCCACCTTTGAGACCATGTCAGGCTTCAGAGTTTGGATTAGGGATGTGGAACCTGAGAAGTCCGTGAAAATCCTGCCGACTTTGAGGATTTCGTTAGTTGTTGATAGACATTTAGCAGAGCGCCTGGTAGGGGAGCATTTAACAGGTTACGTTGGCTACTTCAGTTATTGCTAATGTCATTACTGCGATGGCCGTAACTCCCAATTCCTAATTCCTAAAGCGGCCATGGTCAGCGCCGTGTCCAGTTCACACGCGAGATCAACGAGGCTCAGAAATGCAGCCAGGATCCCGGAGCCAGGGTGGCGTCCCGGCTTGAGCTCTTCTCCATGTGACTTCAAAGCTCATTTTCTTGCAGGGCATCAGGCTGGGGCAGAGTGTGACCCAGTGAAAAGTGACTCAGGATGACTGAGGAGAGACGACAGGAAGAAGCTGGAGGCAGAATGTGAGCAGAGCCGGATTGACAGCTCCGCCCCAGACGGCCGTCCCCATCCCCACCGAGGAAAGGGGGGTGAGCCTGGCCTTGGGGCCGAGGTGGACTGTGGGGGAGTCTTCCTAGGGCTCTAGGCTGACCTGAGAAGATGAGGTTTTCAGCTGTGAGCGCGGGAGAAGGAAGGCAGCTGTAGAGCCGCCACCTGGCCATTGGGCAGGGGCTCCTGGGTACCAGGAGGAGGAGCTCAGCCTGGCCCCGGGACAGGCCAGCGGCTCCTGCTCTCTGCCCAAGGGTTGCGAGTCTGACTGGCCCCGGGGAGTTGCAACCGGTGGCGGAGCAGGGTAGAAGCCCCAAGACCTTGGAGTCGGCCCTGGAGGTCCACACCCAGGCCCTGTGGACTCCTGGCTAGTTCCTGGGCCTCCTGAGCTCCATTCTCTGAGCCAGAGATGCCTCATGACACAAGAGGGTCAGCAGTTCCTGCTTCACAGGGCGGTGGGGTTGATGGAGTGAGGTCAAGTTCATAAGGGGCCTGGGGGGTAGAAAATGCCAGAAGTAGATATCCAGGTTGACGGCCACGGCTCAGGTCTTCCCAGATGTCCTGATGCCAGCCACACTGCTGTTCCTGTCTTGCTTCCTCCATGGGAGACTGATGGACGCTGGTGGTGACTTCTCCACATCTGGTCCTGACATCTAGATGGACCTTCCTAAACCTGGTTTTGGGCTAAGACTGGCCTGAGCCTTGCAAAGACTGGATCCTCGCGGGGGCTGCCGCCGCCGTACTCTTCTCCAACACAGTGTCGTGTTCCAGGCTGAGGCAGGAGGATGGAGAGTTCAAGGCCAGCCTCAGCAACAGCGAGGCCTGAGCAGCTCAGTGAGACCCTGTCTCTAAATAAAATGTGAAATAGGGCTGGGGAGGGGGCTCAGGGGTCCAGTGCCCTGTGTTCAATCCCCGGTACCCACCCCACCTCCTCTGGGCCAGGAGTACTTTGGAGGAGACCTAGATCAGGCATTTCATGGGTCATCTCAGCTGAGATGGCTGGTGAGGTTCCCCGGGAGGTTTGGACCTCTGTGTGTCTCATTTCATGAAAAGGAGACATACATACGGTCCTCTGGGGAGAAAGGTGCACACTAGGTCCCTTCCCTTTCTTTTTTAAATTAATGGCTATTATATCACTTGCACATTTAAAACATGCTGCCAAGTTAGGAAAGGCCAGTTCTGGGGGGGCGGCCACCCAAGAGCTGTCCGTGGTGCTGAAGCATTCCACACAGCATTCTCCCAGCGCGCACTCACCGCGGAGCGGGGCCCGGGGTCCAGTTCATGGTCTCCACTCCCAGAAACCTTCCTGATTTCACCTCCTCATCACGTTATCTGCAGGTTCTGAGGCAGGTCCCCTATGTCCACCTCACAGCCCTGACCCTAGTCTCTTCATTACCCACAATGCAGCTCAGGCTGGAAATTGAATCCTTGAGCTGGTTCCAAACTTCATTTTCCAAATCCCACAGAATGCCCAGCTCTGCTCTGCCAGCACACGAGTGGTGCGTTTTAAGCTACCTTTAAAAATTCTTTAAATGTGTTCTTTTTAGGTAGACATGACAGCAGAGTGTATTTTGACATGTTATACATACAAAGATCATAACTCATTGTGATGAGCAGCCCATTCTTGTGGTTGTCCGTGATGTGGAGTTTCATTGCCTGTGTATTCACATGAACATAGGGAAGTTAGGCCTGGTTCATTCTGATGTCTTTCTTATTCCCATCCCCCTCCCTTCCCTTCATTCCTCTTGGTCTAATCCAATAAACTTCTATCCTTCCCTCCTCCTCTCATTATGAATCAGCATCCACATATCACAGTGAACATCCAGCCTTTGGTTTTTGGGGATTGGCTTATTCACTTAGCACGATAGTCTCCAGTTTTATCCATTTACCAGAAAATGCCATGATTTCATTCTTCTTTATGGCTTAGTAATATTCCACTGGGTATATATGCCACATTTTCTTTATCTATTCATCTGTTGAAGGGCACCTAGGTTGGTTCTATAGCTTAGCTGTTGTGAATTGAGTTGCTATAAACATTGATGTGGCTGCATTACTATAATGTGCTGATTTTAAATTCTTTGGGTATAAACTGAGGAGTGGGATAGCTGGGTCAAATGGTGGTTCCATTCCAAGTTTTCTGAGGAATCTCCACACTGTCAAGCTATCTTTGAGGAGGACTGTGCTCTTTTTTTTTTTAAGGAGAGAGAGGTAGAGAGAGAGAGAGAGAGAGAGAGAGAGAGAGAGAGAGAGAGAGAGAGAAAGAATCTTTTTTGTAGATGGACACAACACAATGCCTTTATTTTTATGTGGTGCTGAGAATTGAACCCGGGTCCCACCCATGCTAGGTGAGTGCTCTACCGCTGAGCCACAATCCCAGCCCGGGACTGTGCTTTTTCAAGAGGCACAAGGTAGCAGAAAGGCGCAGTGAATCGCGGCAGCAGTATTGACCAGATGTGAACGTTGAGTCTCACCTTCCCCAAGGACACTGCCCAGCACCCACTGGGAAGTCTTCAGAGACACCCCATCCCCCAGCAAGCCCCTCCTCTGTGGTCACTGTCAATATTAGTCCTCGCCCTCTGGAGGTTCTCAGGTTCACACCCATTCCATATTTATTTAGTCCTCTATATTATCAAACAAAAATGGATTTGATCAAAATCAAATGCATATGGTGGGCTGAATCCTGAGTTAACGGTCACAACAGCGTTGATCTCTGAACCAGCTTACCATTTGCTGCATAGAGCTGGGAGGTCTCCCTCCGCTCCACGAGGTCTCAGCTTTGCCCTGAAAGGTGTCCCAGTTGCATTTGATGAGTTTTAAGTGTATTTATTTCCGTTTACTTATTCATGACTCATTGAACAAATATACATTCAGCGTCTATTGTGTGCTAATTTGGGAGCCCTCATGACCAACATAGCATGTCCTCCACCTCCAAGAACTCTTATTCCATTGGGGGGGGGGAGAGGGAGATGGTCACTCGCAATGCTGCCTGGTTGGTGGGTCCTGTGACCATGCTGGTGGCTGTGGCAGTGCAGAGGACAGGCACCCAGCTCTAACCCGGCCTGCATTGGTGATGGACAGGAAGGCTTCCTGGAGGAAGTGTTTCCTGAGATGATGCTTAAGACAGGGATAAAAGTTGGCTGTGACAGAGATGTAGAGAGCATTGAAGAGGAGTTCTCAGGCTGGACCTCCATCATCCCAGAGACTGGGGAGGCTGAGGCAGGAGGATCGTGAGTTCAAAGCCAGTCTAAGCCACAGCGAGGCCCTAAGCAACTCTTAGAGACCCTGTCTCTAAGTAAAATATAGAACAGGGCTGGGGCTGGGGCTCTGTGGAGGAGGGCCCCTGAGTTCAATCCCCGGTGCCCGCCCACCCCTGCAAATAGGAGTTGTCAGTGGAGGAAGAGGCTCGTGCAGTTCCTTGGAGGTACAAGGGGAATCCCCCCTGAAGGGACTGTGTGCAAGAAGCCAGCATGAGAATGTAAGCAAGGGCCAGCAGGCTCGGGGTCACCCTGGTGTCCTTGCCTTTCCCTCCAGGGAGGCAGCCGCAGGGTTCAGTAGGAGGACGACGGGCCAGAGCGCAGACAGTGGCCCTGACTGCAGGTCGGTTCCACAGCTCAGCTGTTGTGGGTTGGAGGAGCCGGGAGGCCGGAGTCGGGGAGCGCGCTGGAAGAATCCAGATGGGAGGATGGAAGGGGCTGGTACCGCGGAGGGACACGACTGATGGAACAAAACCGGTAATACTGGGGCCGCAGGCGAGGCCCTGTGAACTGGGTACAGATGGCAAGGAAAAAAGAAAAAGAAAAACAAACAAACAAACAACAACAACAACAAAAACCAAGCTGCAGTTCTCTCTCTCTCCCTCTCTCTCTTTCTCTCCTTTTTTGGTCCCGAGGATTGAACTCAGGGGCCCTCAACCACTGAGCCTGGTCCCCAGCCCTATTCTGTATTTTATTTGGAAACAGGGTCTCACTGAGTTGCTTAGGGCCTCGCTGTGGCTGAGGCTGGCTTTGAACTTGCGATCCTCCTGCCTCAGCCTCCCCTGAGCTGCTGGGATGGCAGGCGTGGGCCACCTTGCCAAGCAAAGTCCCAGTTCTCTTGATGGGCAAACTGAACATCTGGAGGGCTATTAACCGAGGAGAGGGGCAGGAATGGACACAGGCGGGTGCTTTTCATTCCGGGACTTAGCGACCTTGTAGGGCCGCAGGGGCGTCCAAATGAGGTCCTAGCAGCACAGGGCTTGGCCAATAGGTCTGATGGGAGACAGAGTCAGATGCAAAGGGTTCCGACTTCTCTCCCTTCCCGAAGGATCTTTTCCCTTCCTGAACTCTTTGAGCTTGTTGGTGCCACACAATTAGGCACTTAATTGCTTTCTAATTGATATGTGCCTTCGCCTGTCTCACCAGACACAGTCGCCAGCTCCTTGAGGGCAGAGGCCTCCCGCTGGGCGCCGCGGGCTGGCTGGCTGGAGGAGGGGGCGTGGTCAGCTGGTCAGCCACCCAGGGCCGCCCTGGACCTCAGTTTTCCGGTCTGTGGAATGGACGTCTTCAGCCTGGCTCCAGTCCCTCTGTGATCCTCAGGATTCTGTTTCACTCATCAGCCCCCCACAAAGAAAGAGGGAGCAGAGGGTGGGGTGTGTGTGTGTATGTGTGTGGGGGTGCAGCTCTGTCTTCCGAAATGCCCTGCCTGGATGGGTGCGAGGTCAGGTTGTTGAGGCAGGAAACAGAAGTTAAAAGAACACAATCCACAGCTGAGAGGCAGCACACGGAGGGTCTGCGGGGCGGGCGGGGAGCAGAGGAGGCTGCGAGGCCGCGATTCCACAAACAAATCACTTTCCCCAAGTGCTTCTTGGGGGAATCGCAGCTCCTGGAAATGAAACACAAACAGATTATTAAAAAAGAGCTCCCCGTTGGGAGAGAAGCAGTATTTACAAGAGAAGATGCGCCATGCCGGACCTCTAATTGCCGTTCATTATCTCATATTGATTTAATTAGCTGCTGCGCGGGGCGGGGTGGCGGCTGCCCGCAGCGGGGGGCAGCGGGGGAGCGCGATCGTGGTGACCGGGGCGGGTGGCCCGGCCTGCGCCTCCCCCCGCTCCTGGAACACGAGGGTCAGCGCACAGGGTGTCCTCGTGTGGCAGAGGGGTGGCCACGGCCGGGGGCAGCCAGCCACGTCCCGAGCCCCGCGGGCTAGTGTGTCACGTCGTCGCCTCATCTGGGCTGCGGTGGCTGCGAGGAGCTAATTAGCCGCAGTAATTAGGGAGAGAGAGCCCTCGCCATGTGGAAGGGACCGGCAAGCCCCTGCTGGATGGCGGAGCCCGGGGTGGCTCGGGGGAGGAGGGAGGCTGGGGAAGGAAGCCACCTCTCCCCGGGGACCTCTGGCCCCGCAGGGTGGGCTCTTCTTCCCCCTGTTTCTCGGGGTTGCTGTACTGGTGGCAGGCGGTTCAGCGGCTTGTGGCCTCTCCATCCCTCGGTGACACAGAGACTCTAACGGAGCAGACGGTTCCAGACTCGGAGAGCAGGTCATTAGCGGTTGTCTCTAGTGGTCGTCTGGGACCAATTGTTTTGAAGATTTGGGGTTTATAATTGCAAGTGATTAATGGGGGAGTTGGCAATCAGGCTTAAAAGGTTGCTAATTGCTCTTTTAACATAATTGTGTCCGAGAGAGTGAGAGAGAGAGAGAGAGAGAGAGAGAGAGAGAGGCGTGGGTACCCTCTCCTGGGCTGGGCCTGTAGAATGCACAATGCGGGCAGGTGGCGGTGTCCCTCCTGCTCCTGGTCACACTGATGGTGCATGAATCTGTGGTGCGTCTGACCCCATGCTGGGCACTGGAGACACCGCTGGGAATGAGACAGAGTGGGGACCTCAAGGGGCCTCCTGCTTGGTGGGCTGGGCGTTCCCCTACCCACCTGATGGGTGTCAAGGGACCAGAAACACTCTGTTCTGATTCGGGCATGCTCGGGAGCCCATGGCATTGTCCAGGGACAGGAGGAAGGTTTGTAGTGAATCCAGCAAGTTCACGCTCCCTGGGAAGGTGGTACAGGCCACCTGCATTAAGGTAGCACAGTTAGAAACTAGAGGAAGGCAAACGCTGTCTTGGAGAGGGCACCAGGGATCGAACTTAAGGGCCCTCAACCACTGAGCCCCACCCCCAGCCCTATTCTGTATTTTATTTAGAGACAGGGTCTCACTGAATTGCTTAGAGCCTCACTGTGGCTGAGGCTGGCTTTGAACTTGCGATCCTCCTGCCTCAGCCTCCTGAGCCACTGGGGTGACAGGAGTGCGCACCGTGCCAGGACTGAAAAATATATTTTCAATCAATGTACCAAGTTCTCCCACTATTAGGAGAGGTCCTCAGCTCTCCTTCCTCAGAGCCTGATAACTTTACATTCACACACAATCAGAGCCAGCTCGATGAGCAGATTTACCTCTCACAACAGGTAAATAGCAGGGCCACCTGTACAAGGCACAGCATATGTGCCATCTCCCGTCCTACAGAGAAGGAAGAGGAGGCTTATGAAGGTCGAGCTTATGAAAGGCTGCACAACTGAGAAGTTAGACCTCAGTCTCCTAAACCGCTTCTTATTGCATCTTCCTGATCCCCAAAGATCAGAGGAAAATTCCTTATAACTTTATTTTTTTTTGCATGGGGAAGTAGCAAATATATTTCGTCTGGTGCATAAATTTTGCATTACTCGACTGTGGTTGCTCAGAAAGTTGCACTGAAGGAGAATCCCCAATGTACATCCAGTCGCAGGGCAAGGGGGTGAGGGAGGATTGGTGATTGATTAGTAATGTCTGCTTGGACCAAGGAGCAGGGAGCAATGGTAGAGATGCCACAGACGGGCCATCCTTCATTACAGGTCATCTGCTTGTTTTTCAGGTATGTAAACAGAGTGGAAGGACCAAGGCCCCTGGGAGTCTCCTCAGCAAGGATTCTACACCTGGATCCCACAGGCAAGGGAAACAGGAACCAGGTCTCTGTCTCTTTTGGTGTCAGGCATCACTGAAAAGCACCAGTCAGAGGTAATGAGCAGGCGGAGAGATGGTCCAGAGAAGGGGGCATCAGAGAGCAGGCAGCTGCAGAGGTGGAGGAGGGCAGTCCAGGTGGGCCCTCAGGAAGGCCAGACCAAAGAACGGGAGAGGAAAAGAGTGGGCGAGGGTCGGGGAAGGGCCTGGTGAGACTGGCCTGGGGGCCGTGAGTCAGGGAAGAACGGTGGAGAAAACTAAGAGTCTCAGCCGGATGCGGTGACGCACACCTGTCATCCCAGCGCTCAGGAGGCTGAGGCAGGAGGATGGTGAGTTCAAAGCCAGCCTCAGCAACTCAGCGAGGTCCTAAGCAACTCAGCGAGACCCTGTCTCTGAATAAAATCCAAGAATCTCACAGAGAACGAGGCTCCTTCAAGTGGCTGTTCTCAAGGTCAAGGTCATGGTGCTGGGTACCCCAGGTGCTCCAGAGGGGTGAAGTCCCTCTCCAGTGCTTCTTCGAGGCTCATTCAGTGGATGCTTCCTATGCGCCCGGCCTGGGTGCTGGGGTGTGGTGAGAGGCCTGGTTCCTGCTCCGTGACCCTTTCCATCTGGCGGGAGAGGCCGTGTGGCTGGTCCAGCGGCTCTGGGCTGGCCCCAGGAGGGTTGGGCTCTGGTCTATGCCTCCCCACAGTTATCCTGAGGAGGCCGTGTCCTGTCTCAGCTCACCCCGTTGTTCATTTGCCACTTCTCCCTGGCCACCCTGCTTCTCCCTGCTCTGGGGGCTCCTTTCTGCTCCCCTACCAGTGGCTCTTTGATGACAGGGACTGTGTCTGCCTTTCCCTGCTTTTGCTTCTGTTGCTTAACCCAGCGCTGGGCTCTTCGCTACTCATTGGGGCAGAATAAGTGAATAAACGGAAGTTCGGCCCTGGTGGGTCACAGCTTGTAGAAGACCCTTTTTGGCAGGTATTTCTCAGAATCCATGGTCAAGACTACTGATCAGGATTCCAGGAAGCCTGGGTTCGTACTCTGACTCTAACATTTTTCAGTCATTTGATCCTGAGTCATCCCTTTACCACCCTGACCCTCAGTATCTTCATCTGGAACATGGCGGTCATCAGTGAGCCTGCTACAGGGCATCGTGTCAAGGATGAAATAAGATAGCACTGAAGTCTGATGCTCAGAGCTTTTTGACGTTAGGTATTGAATATTATTTTTTACTATTATCAGTGTTTCCAAATAGCACAGTGAGGATGCCTTGGGTGGGCAGAAGCACTGTAGGAAAACCTCAACTAGTGAAGTGGGGGCGGGAGGAGGACCAGGCCTTGGAGCACCACCCAGGCCCGTCTTTTGCGGTCCCGGGCGATGAAGAAATCAGTACCTCTGCGCTCTGAGTTAATTAGCTTGGAGATATTGCCCTATCGATCACTCACTCCGGGGCTGCCAACCGGGGGACGTGCACATCACCCCTCGCTGATGGGAAACGAAGGCGGACATTGACCTGTTTGTCCAAGCCCCGCGGGGGAGCCCCGGGAACCCCCTCCTCAAACCCACACTTGAGTTTGGTTGGATCCGTCTTGCGCAGCCTCAGCCGCCAGCGGCCTCGCCCCTCCGGTTCCCAGGCCCCTCCCGTGGCCGCTTTTCCAATTGAATTACCTTTAATATTTTTTTGATGGAAAAAGTGTTCGCTTTATCTCTGGTGCTAACTGCCCTAATTGTTTCCTCCAACTCGGGTAATACCTCATTAATTTAGCAGCTGCTGAGTCTGCAGGAGAAGCCGCGGCTGGAGACGCCCCCTCCCCACTCTCCCACAGCTGCGAGGCTGGGCCTGAGCCCCCCCCCCTTAACTTGGGGCTCCCTAGGGCGCCCTCTCCCTCATCCTCTGTTCCTTTCCTGGGAAGAGAATTCACATCAGCTTAAGCCCCCTGTAGGAGCTGGGAGGAAAGAATGTTCCACAGCGGCCCAGAGAGGGCCTCTGGGGTTCAGCTGCGCTCTGACGTCCCCCCATGTCCGGCTTGCACAGGAGCCACGAATCCAGGGCTTCCCCGTGAGTCCCACTTATGGAAACTTCCACTCCCTCCCAATAGTTCCATCCTAGGGACTAAGACTTTCATACGTGAGCCTCTGAGTGACATTCAAGACCAGACCGTAAGCCAGGCATGGTGGCGCGTGCCTGTGATCCCAGCTACTTGAGAGGCTGAGGCAGGAGGATCGTAAGTTTGAGGTCAGCCTCTACAACTGAGCCAGACTCTGTCTCAAAAGAGAAAATAAAAAGGGCTGGGGATGTGGCTCAGTGGTAGAGCCCCCTGGGTTCCATCCCCAGCACCACAGCAAGAAAAGAAAGGAAGGAAGATCCAGACGGTCTCAGAGTACCCTTGATTCCTCATCCAGCTGCTAACCTCAGTATCCAGGAGACCGCCAAAGAGCCCCATGTGGCTGAACCCTGCAGTGTCATCTCCAGGTTTGTCCCTCGAAGCCCCCACTTGTTGACACTGGAAAAGTCGTCCAGTGTCCCCCTCTTCCCCCTAAAGGCAGAGATGCCTGTTCTTCTGGAGGTGGATGGAGACACATATGGAAGGAAGGGGTGCCTGGGCCAGTGCCGCGGGGACCAGCCCTCGTCCCGTGGCCGGTGTCTTGAAGGTGCTCCCGGCAGACGGTGGGGGCAGCGCATGGTCAGCATCTCCCGTGAGCACGCGGCAGGGAGCCTGGAAGTGACACTCCCTCCTTTGCAAGGGTCCCCACGTGCCACTTGCCCCCTGCCACCGGGTGCTCCCACTCTTCCTGGTGACCCCCAGGACCCAGTGTCCCCTTGGCTGTCATTTGCTGCTGCAGGGCAGAGGGAGGCTTTGGGGAGGCGCCTCTGCCTGGCTGGACGGCCACTCCACTCTGCTCTTCAAGGCGTCCCCGGGTCCTTGGATTTGATTAGGTGATGTCAGCGATTCTCAGAGTGGGACTCTCGGGGAGCTTCAAGGCCCTTTCGGGAGACTCTCAAGTTCAAAGCTATTTTTGCCATAATGTGAAGAGAGTCTCTGGATTTTTCTTTCTCAGGGCACAATAGCATCTCGGAAGGAGTTTTGTATCAAATATGATTCCTGCTGCATGGGTCAAATATTTCGCAGAGCCTCTGGGACGTGGATGGAGGCCTTGCTTTGACGGTAACTGGATGTGTGCTTAAGGTGTGCTTTGCTTAAAAATGTTCTCAGTCGTATCTATTACCTATCTACCTGTCTTTCTAGCTGTCTAATTTTGGAGCTGGTGATCGAACCCGGGGTACTTTATCTCTGAGCTACATCTCCAGGCATGCTTTTATTTTGAGAGAGGGTCTCACTGTGTGGATGAAGGCCTTGCTATATTGTTGAGGCTAGCCTCCACTTGCAATCCTCCTGCCTCAGCCTCCTGAGTGGCTGTAATTACAGGTGTGTGCCACCATGCTCAGTAGGACTTTCTGTTATGACTTCTGACGTCATAAATATTCACAGGCACAACCCACATAAACAAATGCTTTGGGGAGTTCATAATGATTCTTAAGAGGATATATAAAAGTGTCCTTAGACCAAAATGTTTGAGAATGAATGGTCTGAACCCTATGAAGTTGCTGACGTTGCATCCTTTGGAACCATGACAAGGGCAGCTCCCTGCCAGCCCAGGCCCCCAGGGGTTTTCAGATGCCGGCTCAGCCCTTTCCCCTGCTGGAACGCCTCCTGGTTCCTCTTCTGGGCGCACTCCCCCATGTTTCAGGACCCAGCTTCTCTTCCTCCAGGGTGTGGTGTCTGTGCCGGGGCCTGAGCCTGTCATGGCTGGAAGTTCAGGGTTGATACTGACAATGTCCGCCCCTCCCCCAGGCAGTGCGCAACCTGAGCCTCAGGACCAGTGTGACTTTGTCGAGGGCACCCTAAGGTGAGCTTCCTTGGAGCGCATGGCTGCTTCACTCACGCACTCACTCATCCTTTCTACACTTGCAGACAGAACCTGGGTGTCCAGCCCTGGCTTGGCAGGCTCGCCCGACTTCCTACTGAATTCAGAGGGGCTCCGAAGAGAAGCTGCACTAACCTGGGTGCCGTGGGACACGCATGTCATCCCAGGGGCTCGGGAGGCTGAGGCAGGAGGACCGTGAGTTCAAGGCCAGCCTCAGCAACTCAAAGGCCCTAAGCAACTCAGTGAGACCCTGTCTCTAAATAAAACACACATAGGGCTGGGACGTGGCTCAGGGATTGAGGGGCCCTGAGTTCAATTCTCAGTACCGCCCCCCCCCCCCCAAAAAAAAAGCTGCTCCGGACTCTTGGTTAAAGAGCAAGACAGGTTCCATGAGCCGGCAGCAGAAGGGAGTGACCTTGGAAGGAAGCTGAGGTGTGTTCTCGGTGCAGTGGGGTGGCCGGGGACCTGCAGCCCAGGGCCAGCACAAGGGTGGACAGTTACCAAGATGAATTGGATCAGGTCTCCGGGGTCAGGGGCAGGTCCTGCTAACCCGGCTTGGCCGTCACCTGGCTCTGCAGGCCATGGACAGCGGCGAGGAAGAGGCCTGTGGGTCAGGAGGGCTCCGAGCAGCCCAGCGGAGGCTTTGTTGAGGATCGAGTCCCTGACACAGGGAGGAAATGGCCAAAGAAGTCCACTGCGGCTCAGAGAGGGTCTCCAGGTGGAGAGTGGTCGGTGGCTCTTCCTGTGCCCACGAGGGGGGCTCCAGGGCGTTCCCGGGCCCTCTCCTGGCTGCCCTTCCTCCCAGGTGACGTGGGTTTCAGGCAGACCATTAGAGGCTGGGGCTACCAGAGAGCATTAGAGGAACAGGGACGAGAGGTGGCTGAACAGGGACACCCACGCCTGCCATCCCAGCGGCTCAGGAGGCTGAGGCAGGAGGATCCGAGTTCAAAGCCAGCCTCAGCCACAGCGAGGCCCTGAGCAGCTCAGGGAGGCCCTGTCTCTAAATAAAACACAGAATAGGGCTGGGGTGGGGCTCCGTGGTTGAGAACCCCTGAGTTCCATCCCTGGGACCAAATAAATAAATAGACCAACCAACCAACCTAGCCGTCTCCACTCTGTCCCGACTGGGTGAAGCCTTCCTGCTCTGTGGTGGGTTCAGTCACTGACCACCTGAGGCCGTCACTGCCGAGTGCCCAGCGCTCCCTCGGTGCTCACAGTCCCTCCGTGAGGCAGGGGTGGCCAGTGGGTCCATTTACAGATTGAGAAACTGAGGCTCAGGGCTGTTTGGGAAGCCTGGGTCTGACTCCAGGCCCTGGCCGTTGGGGACCCGTTGGGGACCAGTCCCTTACTGTCCCATGAGGAGGGCTGAGGGGTGCCTCTCCCCAGCTGGGGACCTGCGTGGTCAGGCTCCAGAGGCGGGAGGGGGTCCTGAGTGTGTTCATGGGGGTGAGTGATGGTAGCCCATCCCCCAGATGCCCAAGGCCCTCGGAAAGGGGAGGGGGGCGTGGCAGGCACATCTGGGGTCCCGAGGGTGCTGCTCCCTCTTCCTCTCTAGCTGGCCCCTGGTGACCTGCCCACCTGGCTCCTGCAGGCAGTGGTGTTCATATTTCGTGTGGAATGTGAACTAAAGCAGCGCCCTGGCCTCCCTCCTCTCCTCCCCGGGGTGGGGGGGTGGGCGGCAGCGGGCGCCCCGTCTGTGTTCTGCGGGGTGGCGCGGTGGGCTCCTCGGCAGAGCCAGGGTGGCCGGCCCCGATAGGAGCCTCTTCCTCAGCCGGAGACCCTTGGACGACCTGCCAACGTCTGGTGGACTTAGGAACCAGCGTGCTGTCGCCGCGAGGCGCTGCTGGCCCTGCCCGGCTCCTCGGGTGCAGAGCCATTAATCACCCTCGGTAATTAAATAACACAGAACCTGTGATTAGCGGATTGATTTGTTGGTTTAATTGTTTTCTCCTGGGCTCCCTCTCGCCCCTGAGCTCCACCAAGGGACGGGTGGCGTCCAGCCCTCCTTGCTGCTGAGTCCCTGGCGCCGGCCCGCGGAACACTCCATCAGGGTGGGCCGAGCCAAGGGCGCGGGACCAGGGCACCAGGGCCGGGGTGCGGGACCAGGGGCTGGTGGCCAAGTCTCCCCCAGGCTTCACGCTAGGTTCAAGGGTGGTTGGCGCTGGGCAAGGATGCTCGGTCGTGAGGGTCACTACACCCAGCTGTGCGTCCAGCTTAGCTAGCACTTCACCGAGGTGAGCGCCAGGGGCGGGGTTGGGGACGGTGGTGATGATGATGGAGCTGGTGCTGCTGGTGGTGATGGTGGTGGTGGTGGTGGTGGTGATGGTGATGGTGATGGTGATGGTGGTGGTGATGGTGGTGGTGGTGGTGGTGATGGTGGTGGTGGTGGTGGTGGTGGTGGTGGTGATGGTGGTGATGGTGATGGTGGTGATGATGATGGTGGTGGTGGTGATGGTGGTGATGATGATGGTGGTGGTGGTGGTGGTGCTGATGGTGCTGATGATGGTGGTGATGGTGGTGATGGTGCTGATGGTGCTGATGGTGGTGGTGATGGTGGTGGTGGTGGTGGTGATGGTGGTGGTGGTGATGGTGGTGATGGTGATGGTGGTGGTGGTGGTGGTGGTGATGGTGGTGATGGTGGTGGTGGTGGTGATGGTGGTGATGGTGGTGGTGATGGTGCTGATGATGGTGGTGATGGTGGTGATGGTGCTGATGGTGCTGATGGTGGTGGTGATGGTGGTGGTGGTGGTGGTGATGGTGGTGGTGGTGATGGTGGTGATGGTGGTGGTGGTGGTGATGGTGGTGGTGATGGTGGTGATGGTGGTGATGATGATGGTGGTGGTGGTGGTGGTGCTGATGGTGCTGATGGTGGTGGTGGTGGTGGTGATGGTGGTGGTGGTGGTGGTGGTGATGGTGGTGGTGCTGATGGTGCTGATGGTGGTGGTGATGGTGGTGGTGGTGGTGATGGTGCTGATGGTGGTGGTGGTGGTGGTGTTGATGGTGGTGATGGTGAAGGTGATGGTGGTGGTTAAGGTGATGGTGACGAAGATAATATTATTTTTTAGAGTTTTTAGTTATGTACCAGGAAAGTTTAATGGCATATCAACGATGATTATCACAACAGGTCTCCACTTAACCTTTCTGTTTTACTTCTGAAGAAATCAGACTCAAATCATTTGCCCAAAGTTATCCAGAAGGTTAAGGGGAGAGCTAAGATTGGAAGTTGTGTCTCTCTGACTTTACTCTTAACCATTAAACTCTAAAGCTTGTCTGTGATCATGGTCTCAATTTATCCTTCAAGCATTTAATAAAGCTGCCACCGTGATTAGTCTTGTACAAATGACTTAGAGGTTCAGAGGGGGAAAGGAACTGGCCAAGGGCACAGAGCCCTGGAGGCACGGGGTGGGGACTGGAACCCTACTGTTCTTATTTCCAGTGTCAAGTTCCTCCACTCTGGGTTGCGGCTCAGGAGACTTGGGTCCTGGAAATGGAAGGGAACATGGAGTTGAGGCACCTGGGCCCCAATTCCAGCATTGCCCCTTAGTAACCATCTGAACGTGGGCATACCACTGACACTCAGTTTTTCCATCCATAAAATGAGCACCACAGGCCTCATGGGATGGTGATGGGCTTCTCTGGGGTACCAGGTATGGAAGGGATTTACAAACCTAAGAGCTCCTTGCTGTTAGACACTGTCAGCTCCAGCGCCTTAATACGTTACCATCCCCACGCTTTCCACAATCCACTGGCCTTTCTGGGTGGCCAGTTCTGCTTAAAATGAATCACCTGTAAAATCCTTCTGGCTCCTACATTTTATAGTCCCCAGGTAGCCACAGAAAATACTAAAATACTGAAGAGACAGGGTTCCTCGCTGGACCTCCATGTTGGTGAGACTTACAGGAAGAGGGCCCTTGTGTGCTCCGCCTCTGCCCCGGGGGGCTCCTCTTTCCACCCCACACAGACCCACTTCCCTCCTTCCCCTGGGCTCTGCTGAGCTGGCAGACGGCTTCCCTCTCTGCTCCAGGTGGGGTCGGCTCAGACATCACCTGATGGAGAACCCTCCTGCCCACTTTCATCTAAAGGAGCCGCCCCACCCCTGTCCTCAGGCACCCAACAATGTCTTTTAACCACCAAACCAGTTGGAATTATGTCATGGGTTTTTTTTTTTACTTTAAATCGATGGTATGACAATATATACCCCAGGAAAGCTGCTTGGTGTCCCCATCGCCCGAGTAAGTGACCAGTGTGGGGGGCAGCCAATGCTTGGTAAATATCCGTGGAACAAAGCAAATCTTAGGTTTCTTGGGTGCACCCATGGGCAGATGTCTTCCAACTCTCAGTCTCCGACGGGAGATGCCACAGCCCATTTCCAGTCCCCTGAGTCACCAAGTATCTTGCCTGATAAATGGCCCTCATTGTGGGAAGGCTCCGAGCTCTTATTTCTCTGCTGAAGCTGACACCAGAGTCTGCTGCCAAGTGTGGGCCAGGGAGCGGAGTCCACACTTGGAAGGGCCAGGAGGAGATGCGTGTCCCAGCCCTTGCTGTTTCTGGAAGAAAAAAATAAAAATCTCATTTTCTTGTTTCTCTCCACTTGTGAAATCTGCTGTCACCCTTTTCTAAAGATGTCTGAGAAACTAGAAATCCACATTTCCCAGATCTGGGGCCGCCATAGTTTGTGCAATTATAACCCAACGCATCACCGGAGTCAGATGGGCGCCGCAGCCTGCATAATTCATCACTCTCCCTCCTGTCGGGGCCCAGGACCTTCATATCTCGTAGGCAAAAGAAAGAAAGAAAAAAAATTGAAGTTTACATTGCTTGATTAAAAATTCAGAAGTTTAAGGGCAAGAAGAAGGGGCGAGTGTGGGTTGTATCATCATTAAATAGGTAGAAATAAATAAAGCATCGGAACAGAAAACATGACAAAAATCTCAAGGGAGACAGGATGAAAATGAGCCTTTCCGGTAAAAGATTTAAAAATGTCTGCAGACTCTTCATTAGTTTCTTCTTCCTAATGGTCAAAATTCAGGACTGTGGACGGGTGGGAAGTGAGAGGCTCTTAGATCAAGAGGTAAGTGTAATTCCTTCTTTTCTTCCTTTGTTCCTTCCTTCCTTCCTTCCTTCCTACCATCCATCCATTCATCCACTCCTTGAACCATCCATCCATCCATGTATCCATTTATTCACCATCTGTCTGTCCATTGTCCATCTGTCCATCCATCCATTTTTTCACTCATCAATCCACCCAATCATCCATCCATCTATTCATCCCTCCATCCGTTGATCCACCCATCCATCCATCCGACCTCCCCTCCATCCATCTACCCATTGATCCATTGATTGATTAATCCATCTATCCATCAATCCATCCATCCATCCACTCATCAATCTTCCATTGTCCATCCATCTACCCATCCATCTACCCATCCATCCATCCATCCACCCATCAATCTGTCTGTCCATTGTCCATCCATCCACCCATCCATCTACCCATCTGTCCATCCATCCACCCACCCATCAATCTGTTTGTCCATTGTCCATCCATCCACCCATTCACCTATCTATCCACCTATCCATCTATCCATCCGTCCATCCATCCATCGACCCACCCACAATCCATCCATCTACCCATTGATCCATTGATGAGTTAATCCATCCATCCATCCATCCTTCTCCCTCCCTTCTGCTCTTCTTTGCTTCCTCCTTCATCTCTTCCTTCATGGCTCCACCTTTCTCTCCCTCTCTCCTCCCCCCTTCCACCCATACTGTAAGCCCTAGAGACAGGGAGCCAACAAACTAGAGTCCTCTATTGATGGTGACCTGAAGGCCCTTTGGAGCAAAGACTAGGCTAGAGTAGTTAGTGATGTGATGGGGAGAAGAAGGGGGCTGTGGGTGCAGAGTGGACGCTGTCCAGCCAGGCACTGCCAGGGAAGCTTGGGAGAGAAGACCATGCTGGTGTTGGCTCTTCAAGGAGGCCCAGTACCAGCTGGTGACCGACAGGGGGCAGTGTGGGGAAAGGCATCCCCACAGCAGTGACCTATCTGTGAAGGTCAGATGATGAACCCAGTGTGTTTTTGCTGAGGCTGCAGATTGGGCTGTGTGAGATGTGGCAGGAAAGAGGTGAGGCTCAGGTCACAAGGACCTTGTGCACTGAATCAAGGAGCATATTTACTCCCATTAGATTGAAAGTTCCTTGAAGGCAGGGACCATGCCTTTTCTTTTGTTCCACCGGTGATGCCCCATTGCCTAGCATCCATCCACCCATCCACCCATCCACCCATCCACCCATCATAATAACCCCAAGTATTTGTTGACTGACTTAGGATTCCAGAAGCCATGAGGAGCCATGGAAGATTCTTGACCACAGGACCCACAAGCTCATATTTGCAAGTTAGAAAAATCTTTCTGGATGGACAAAGGATAGACAATGACTCAGGAAGAAGAGAGGAGACACCAGGTCTGTAGCTCGCCAGGTCTGTAGGCTTGGACACTGAGGTCAGGGCTATCCAGAGTCCCCAAATGTCCAATCTCCTTTCCTTTCTTTGGGTAATGGATCCTCTGAAATTTAGAAGGGCCCAGGGCTGCCTCGCTAGAGACTACATTTCCCAGATCCCCTTGCAACTAGCGTGGCCATGTGACCAGGTTCTAGCCAGTGAAATGTGATGGGCTGTGATGGGTGCCCTGTTCCCACTTCTCCTCCCACTCAGTCTCTTTCCCTGGTCTTAAATGTAGTCATGGCGATGGGGAAACAGCGTCATCCATAGAGATGAGGGTCACTTTCCAGGGCCGTGCTGGGCCGACCCAATAATGCCTGGCCATCTGTTTTTGTAAAAAAAGAAAGTTTGATGGCGGGCGGGGGTCCTGGCTCAGGGGTAGAGCGCTCACCTGGCACGTGAGAGGCCCTGGGTTCCATCCTCATCACCACATTAAAATAAATAAATAAATAACAAAAAGGTGTATTGTGTCCAACTACAACTGAAAAATAGAATACTTGAAAAAAAAAAAAAAAGAAGTTGGATGGGGACACAGCCCTGGGGCGCTCACCTGGGATCTGCGGCTGCCCTGTGGTCCCAAGGACAGAAGTTGGGGATTGTCAGGGAACTCGCAGGCCCTGGAAGCCTCCAACCTTTACTCTCTGGCTCTTACTGGTTCTGAACAGGGTGGAAGGAGCCTGGCCCCCGCGGGCCCCGCAGGCTCCTGGACAGAGATCCCTGCCCGCTTTGGTGGCTCTTTGACCTCAAATGGGTCTCTGGGTCTAGGTGCTGACATTGAGGCGGCGTGGCTGGTGGCCTGTGGGACACAAAGACTGAGCTGGTGCCTGTGGGACAGATGGCAGGTGGTGACAATCCGACCAGGGGAGAGCTGAGGAAGAGGAGAGAGGTGGGACGCAGAGACAGTGGGGACCCTGAGTGGCCACGCCCAGCACCTGGCTGGATGCAGACGCAGGGGAAGAATCAGGATCCCAGGCCAGTGACGGCGAGTGATGGTCACAGGTTGTCTCCACTGGTGGCGTTGGAGCCTTCGGGGACTCTGATGGGACCTGGAGGTGGCTGGTCCCGGGGAGGTCCGTGTATGGGGGTGGGCTCCATGGCAGCACCTACAGAGCTGGGAAGGGCTGTGACTGTCACCCGGCCTATTCTATCACTGATGACACCGGAGTTTACAAGGGACAACAAGCTCTTGCCATGTCACACAGAGGGCTGCTGGCAGAGCCCGGCCTCCGCGACTACACCGACTCCTCTTCCCAGTCAGCCACATGCCAGGCTCTCTGCGGAGCGTAAGGACACCAAGCCAAACTCACACTGCCAAGTCAGCAAGGGCACATCAGCTGCAGAAGGCACCCGGCTCCAGAGACGGGAAGACGAGCCACGTGCGCTTTGTGGGAAGATGAGCTACGTTGCTAGAGCAGCTGTCGCCTCCTGAGGGCATATGTTGTGCCCTGAGCTGAGAGAAGTGCTTTCCGTGGATTATCGTACAACAAGGAAAGGGGTGTTGCTACTCGCCCCACTTGGCAGATGCAGAAAAGTTAGGTTCAGAGATGCTCATCTCTTCACCCAAAGTCACACAGCAAGAAAATAGCCAGAGTTGCCAAGACTTTAACTCACACATTTGTTCAAGAAATACTTGCTGAGAACCTACTAAGTGCCAGATGCTATTCTAGCATTTGGAAGTAGAGTAGATAAAGGAAATCAAGTTTATGCTCTTCTGGGGTTTAGTTTCTAGCAGTGGCAGAAGGAAAGGGAAATCAATAAAGAGATAAATGCATAATAGATTAGATGAAAAGAAAAACAAGGAGAAGAAAAGCAGAACAGAAGAGTTTGAACAATAAAGGGATAGCATTATTTTGCACAGGTTGGTCAGTGAAGGAAGGATTTCTTAATAAAGGGACTTTGAACAGACAACTGGACGAAATGAGAGAGGGACAAGCAATGTGGGCATTAAGGCAAGAGAGAAAGCAAGTGCAATGGTCCAGAGGTGAGTTTGAATCTCAGGTCTCCTGACATTTAGCACTTTGTTTTCCCACAGTGACACTCACTCCATCCATATGTATTTTTCTGAGCACTTACTATGTGACAGCATGAATCAGAGGGTGGAGGAGACAAAACCTATCAGAAGATAGACACAATGGGCACACCCTAGTTGTCCTCAGCAGGCACAGGAAGAAGTGAAATAAAATGAGAATGGACAGTGTGTGTGGAGTCTTATCACCAGGACAGACTTGACCTGGACTTCAAATGCAGGTGGGATTTCTTCTGGGGGGTCTGGTACCAGGGATTGAACTCAGAGGCACTCAACCACTGAGCCACACTCCCAGCCCTATTTTGTATTTATTTAGAGACAGGGTCTCACTGTGCTGCTTAGGGCCTCGCTGTGACTGAGGCTGGCTTTGAACTCGAGATCCTCCTGCCTCAGCCTCCCTAGCCACCAGGATTACAGGCATATGGCCACCAAGATGGGTAAGGTGGAATTTCCTTAACCTCTTTTTTTTAGTCCCAGAAATCCGTCAGACAAGTGTGCAGCTTGCTATATTATTGAAAGACCAATGCCCCTGTAGAACAAGTATCCCAAAGAGAGTCCCTAGAGACGTCCAGCCTCTCAGGTGAATCCTGACCTGACATTCAGCACACAGGTTCTTCTGTGCTATATTTGTATAGAGGACGCCCTCTTTTTATGTCCCCTTTCTCTTGCTTATTGTTGGTGAGCTCCATCCATGTTTTATGTAGTTCTGTCTTCTGTGTCCCTGTCACCATGCAGAATCTCGGGGTGTGACGCTCCACGACGCATTTTCCCCTTCTGCTGTTACTGGACGTGTCCAGTCCCATTCCTGGCCACCCTGGATGGTGGCACTATGGAATCCCGTGCATGCCTTTCGGTGCCCATTTCCGCCGGGCACGGCCTGGGGTCGTGGTGCTGGGTCACAGGGCTGAGCGTGTGTGGAGGTTTTGCAGACGCTGCCGGACGGTTTCCAGGCTGGCTGTCCCATGAACACTCCCACCAGGGGGGACGCGTTGGGGCTGTGTGTCTCTGTTGACATTTGGTATTTTCTTTCATTTTCATTTGACTTCATCTCCGTGCGGTGGGTGCGAGGGGCTGATGTAGCGGTTTTCGTGGGCATCGCCTCCGGGGCGGGTGTCGCCAGCGCGTTTCCCCATTGGCTGGCGGCTGGGGCCGGGGTGGGCGTGCCGGCCGCGGCGCCTGCCCATTGGTTTTCCCGGTGGCTCCTCCCCCCGGTTCTTGTGCATTACTGTGTGCTCTTTATTTATTGTGAATAGGACTCCCCGGGTACTGTGCTGTCTCAGGACTCTTCACTCTGTGGGTTTCTCTCTTGTTCTCCGAATGGTGGCATTTAATGGATAAATAGTTACATGTAGGAATTTTATCCTTTTTAAAAAACAGGGGAGAATTCAAAGGCAGAAAAACAGCCTTTCCGCTGTGGGGAGGCTCTGAGCAGAGCCGGAGAGGGGGTGGGAAGGTCAGGGCCTTGGAGGAGACAGGTGTGGCCTGACCCCCAGGGGCTGGGAAGGGTCCCCAGGGGCGGGGTCTGGAGGACGGGCTGGGGGCCAATCGCGGGGCCTCTCGAGCACCATGATTTTCTTTTTTTTTTTTCTTTTATTTATTTTATTTTTGGGGGAGAGGCTCCTTCTTGAAGTCCACAGAGGACTGTCCTTGAGCAGCGGCTGCCAAGGGCAGAGCTGGTGCCAGGGATCCCAGGGACACAGGGCCAAGTGAGGTGGAGTCAGGGACTGAGGCGGGGCTGTGGGGGCTGGCCACCTGGGCAGCCTCATGCGCCAGAGGCCAGACAGCCTGAAGACGGGGTGTGGGGCGCGTTCATGAATGACATCCTGAAGTATAACGTCACAGTCCTCTCTGGCCCCGACTCCGTCTGGCACGCTGTCTTTCTGCTTTTATGTCAGAGCTCAGAGAACAAGCAGATGACTCAGAGGGTCACAGTCCCATCTCTCTCATCCGTCAGCCCTCTGAGAGCCTCAGGCCAGAGGGGGAGCACCTGCCTGCTCTCTGTCTGGGAAAAGTCCTGGTTCCTTGAGGTGAAAAGCAGATCACAGCTTGGGGGGACATGGGCCCGAGACATGGATTACAGGTCTGGCTGGATCTTTGTGGTGTGGGTATTCTGCAACTCTAGCTAACGTCTACCATCACCTTTCTTTTTCTTATTTTTTTTTGGGGGGGGGGTGTCGGGTCCCGGGGATTGAACCCAGGAGCATTTAACCACCAAACCACATTCCAAGCCCTTTCTCATATTTGATTTAGAGACAGGGTCTCACTGAGTTGCATAGGGCCTCACCATTGCTGAGGCTGGCTTTGAACTCCCGATCCTCCTGCCTCAGCCTCGGGAGCCACTGGCGATCAGCTATTTTTTGTCTGTCTTTTTATTGTCTTTCCTATGAGCTTCTTTTCTCCTGGTCCCTAGCACTGGGCCACATGAACTTGGCTTTGAGTGCCCTTTGATGACTGGCAGGTTTTGAACTCTGTGCCAAGTTGGTAGAAGGAGTTGAAACCAGCTTCACCAACTGATCTCCCCCTGACAGCCGTGGACCCCCAGAGACACGCCACGGGGGGAGGGGGAGCGAGGGAGACTCGCAAAGAGGTGCCAGTGAGAAACGAGTTGGAGGCCTTGACAGTTTTCTCTTCTGTCTGTGCACAGGGCCTGGCCAAGTTGCTCACGGAGAGCGCCTTATGATGCATCTCAAAAAAGCAACCGAGGCCTCTCAATCACCCAGTGCATTTTGGAAGGAAAAAACAGATATCAAAAGAGGAGAAGTGCGCAACGGTGATGGCGGAGAGCGGACCCGTCACTCTTTACAGCAACATGGACCACGGTGTTTGGGAAACAGCAGCTACGCCCCCAGACAGATAGGCGCTCTGACACGTCTTGCCAGAGAAGAACCGCCCGCCCCACCCCAGCGCGAGCTCCCGCCCTCCCCACGGATCACAAGGGAGGACAGAATCACAAACAGGTCAATCAGGCGGAGAACAGCCTCACTGAAGATTTGGGGCTTGAGAGGGATCAACAGAACGCGATTCCAGGTATCACAGAGCCTGCTATTCTTGGCCACAGCCAGGCTGCCCACAGGGTGGAACGCTGTGGGGGGGGGGGGCAGGACTCCAATGGGTGGCGGGGATCTGTCCGTGGTGCTGAATCAGCGCCGCTCAGGGTTCCCTAAGGTTCGAGAAGAGTTGTCCCAAGGGATGGTCAAGAGCCGTTGGACCCAGCGTGAGAGTGAGTTTACTGGGGGTGGATGAAGCTGGAGGGAAGAAAATCCAGCCACATGGGCTTAGAAGGGCCAGTGATAACAGACCCACCAGGAGCCACCATAGGGCAATAGGGAGTAGTGGGGATTGTGGCTAGCTAGAGGGCACATGCCCTGCCTGACCAGGGCAGCGGCCACTCTGTTTTAGCTGTCGGAAGCCACGTGTGATCGTGAGTCTTGTGTTTCTAATCAGAATTCATGAGAGAAACGATTTACCTCTTACACAGGATATCTTAATTTTAAATACTGGCAACTAATTTTTAAAATGTTCTACACTAGTCCTTCATTTTAAGATGAAGTGATCAAGGCCCAGAGAGGGGAGGGGACTTGCTCAATGCAGCACAGCGAGTTGGCCACAGGGTAGGGCCTAGAATTCCATTGGGTGTTTTTTGCTTCCTCACTCCAACTTGCTCTCCTGCTTGACCCTGGACCTAGGAAAGGGAGGTGAAGGGATGAAATATGGGAGAAGGTATTTGGGCGAACCATTTCTAAGTTTTAGAAGAGCACACTGGAGCCATAATTACTTAACACAGCCCAGCTCATTGACCTGCCAGGGGAGCAGCTAGGCAGGAGAGAGCCGGGCTGGAGGGGGGGTGCATTTGGGAGGGTGTGTGCCCTCCTGGACCCCTGCAGAGCTCTGAAGTACTTCTTAGGGAGTAACAGGGCTCAGAGCCACGTATGTCACTTTTCCTGGTTTTTTTTTTGGGGGGGGGTACTGGGGATTGAACCCAGAGGCACTTAATCACTGAGCCCCATCCCCAGCCATTTTTTATATTTTATTTAGAGACAGGGTCTCACTGAGTTGCCTTGCTAAGCTGCTGAGGCTGGCTTTGAACTCGCGATCCTCCTGTCTCAGCCTCCTGAGCCGCTGGGGTGACAGGCGTGCACCGCTGCCCCCACCCACCTTTTCTTTTGATTCTAAGGGAGCTAAACAAGAACAGATCTGGGAGTCTTGACTTGAACCCAGCCAACTCTCCTGTGGGGGTTCCCTGGGCCAGATAATACAGGCAGACAGGGAGGAAAATCAGCGAGGGTGCACGCATTCCAGCCAAGAGCCCCCCCTCCCTACCCCATTCTCCCCCCGCTCTCTGACCTGGGGCCCCTGAGCCCCTGTCCCCTTCAAGCCAAATGAATCCTTCTCCCTTGGCAATGCTGGGGACACAGTCTGTGTTAGGCGAATCAACAAGGCCATCTCAGAAGACCAAAGAGGAAATAAGAGGCCCCATTGCCTAATGGGACTTATCAATTATGATCTAGGGCCATATTTCTTTGAGGGGTGATTGTTTCACGGAGGCTGACATCTCATATAGCTTTAAATTACTCACAACCGGGACGGCTTACAAGATAGCAGTAAAATCAGGAGAGGATTGGGCAATGTAATTATAGTATGGAAATGATGTTGATCACTCGAGCAGGGAGCAGACCTTGAGTCGGAACCCTGCGCTGCCTCCCCGCCCCCTCCCGCCCCGGGTCCTGCTCAGAGCTGTAGCCAGCACACCTGGGGAGCATGGCGGTAACCTCACTCCTGCTGGGGAGCTCAAGGTGGCCAGGGCACTGTGGAGGGTATAATGAGCAACAAGACTGGCGTGGACCACGAGGTCAGGACCCAGCGGCCACGGTCTTTAGAGTTGCCTGGGAAGGTTCAAGTCTGCAGGTGGAGCCCACTGCCCTGGTGTATGGAGGTAAAAATTTCCAAAACACTTAATGTGTGTCCAGGATGATTAGCATTGGGGATTAGAGAGATTCCTTCCTTTGTTGCTTTCTTCCATCCATCTGTTCATCGATTCATGCATCCACTTATCCATTCACCTACCCATCCATCCATCCATCCATTCATCCACCCATTCATGCATCCATCTATCCATTCACTTATCCATCTACCCATCCTTTCATCCAACTATTCACCCACCCACCCACCCATTCATCCATCCATCCATCCATCCACCCACCCACCCATCCATGCATCTTTCCATCCATGCATCCACCCATCCATCCACTCATCCACCCACCCATTCGTCCACTCATGCATTCATGCATCTTTCCATCTATACATCCACCCATCCACCCACCTACCCATTCATCCATCCATCCATCCATCCATCCTTCCACCCATTCACCCACCCACCCATCCATCCATTTATTCATTCATTTATCCATCCACTCATCCATCCATCCATCCATCCACACACCCACCCACCCACCCATCCACACATCTTTCCATCCACACATCCACCCATCCACCCCCATCCATTTATCCATCCATCCTTCCACCCATTCACCTACCCATCCATCTACCCATCTGTCTATCCATACATCTATCAATCCATCCATCCATTTATCCATTCACCCACCCATCCATCCACAACCCACCCACCCATCCATGCATCTTTCCATCCATACATTAATCCATCTATCCCTCCATCTATCCATCCATTTATTCATCCATCCATCCATCCATCCATTCATCCAACCATCGTCCATCTGTCCACCCATCCATCCACCTGTCCATCCATCCATAGAGTACCATCTCCATGCCAGACAACACTTAAGGCTTTTGAGGATACAGTGATGTGTGAATTTTCTCCATGACTTTCCTGGGCATTTACTACTACATGCAGACCTTGGGCTGGAATCCAGATAGAGAAGAGCATTGTCCATGTATCCATTCTGATACTTATTGATGATGGACTACTTGGTAAATCTGCTAAGTACTCGTCAGACTCATTTCCTCTTTACCTGAGCACGCAGGTGAGCTGCATTTCCCAGCCTCCCTTGGGGCTAGGTGTGGCTATGTGACTGGATTCTAGCCAAAGGCGCATGAGCGGAAGTGACGCGGACCATTCCTGACCTGACCCCTGGAATCCACTGACAGGTGACCTTCTGCAGTCTCCGCCCACCTGCTGGCTGGGTGTCAACACACAGGACAGCTCCAGAGTGCTACTTACTGAAACCGGCAGAGCCACCAGGAGCCTGGGGTGCTGAAGGAACAGGTGGCACCGAGCTCTGCCCACAATCCTCTGCTGCCCTGAGCCTGCGCGCCCCAGCAAGGGGGTGGGATCAGGCTGCGGCGTGTCCTGAGCCCAAGACATGCAGACGCCATAACCCGCACTAGGGACATAAAGTCCATTCAAAAACTTCCTGCCACTTACGGTGGAGCGCCAGAAATGTGGGCCACGGCCCTGGGGCTGTAGAGATAGGCCAGTAGTCAGTCAGTCATCGATTATTTCCAGAAACATCCATTAGGTAATTAGAATGTCCCAGTCTTGGGAGTGAAGCTCCCAAAACCATTCATTTAAACATTGATCAAGTTTCTACCAAGTGACAGACACTGGGTTCCGCGGTTCCCGTCCTCACGGGTTTGTGCTTTGGTGGAAAAGCCAGGGTAGGAGAGGTTCCTGTAGAACACTTTATGAGATTCTGCAGCGACACACAAGAAATGGCATCTGCTTGAGGCTCAGGAGAAGCGGGGAGCAGGGCAGCCTTCCAACAAGGGGTGGCTCTGAGGGATGGATAGGAGTTTCCCAGGCAGAGAATGGGTGGAAGGGAAATGGAGGCAGAGGGAACAGCATGTGCAAGGGGATCCATGAGAAATTTGTTGTGGGTGGACCTGGGGACATGTCGCAGGGATAGAGTCAGAGGAGCGGGGCTCAGCTGGGCTCGGGGCAGGTGCTCTTGTCTTTCTGTGTTCCTGGAATGAGCCAGCAGGGGTCAGGGGCTGCAGGCCATTTCATCCTGGAGGGAGAGAGGAGAGGCCCGCTGTCTGCTTCCACCTGTCCCCCTCAGGGTGGGGGCTGTCTTATTCCTCTCTTTCAGCTGAGACCTGTAGTGGAGGTGTCACCATGTCACGCGACTCCACCCATGTCCCCTTTCATGAGGGAGCAACCTGAGGACCGAGAGGTAATTGACCCCCTCAAGTCGCACAGCCGTCTGACCTTGGTCATGGCGGCATTGAAACTTCCCAGGGAGACACATTCCCAGGCTGCCGTGGCCCTCACAGGGCAGGCGATGGGCTCCCAGGGCCCATGACACAGACTCTGGAAACCCCTGGGACTGACTGTATCTGGCCAAGGCCAAGGGACGTCCCCTCCCCACCGAGAATCAGCACTGGCTCAACCCTGAGCCGTGTGTGTGTGTGTGTGTGTGTGTGTGTGTGTGTGTGTGTGTGTGTGGGGACAAGGGTGGGGAGGCCTAGCTGAGCCAGAACCAGCCCGAGCTCTGCCGGGAAGAAGTAAATCTCCCCCTGAGCCAACATTAATACAAGCTTGGCAGGTCCTGGACGGGTCCCCGGTTGATTATGCCAATGGACAGTGGGGAGGGGAAGATTGAGTTGCGGGGGCGGCGTGAGTGCAGATCACGGGGAAAAGCCTTGAAAATATATAGCACTCAGCAGGGAGATGGCTGACGGCCGGGTGAAGGCGGCCGGCAGGGGTGGGGGAACGACATCTGTTTGCAATTACAATGACCAGAGCCCACTGCACAGGGCTGGGGATGGGCCGCGCAGGCCGCCTCCTTTAGCTGGGCTGCAGGGGTGCCTGTCATTCATCAGCACGGGTTTCTTGAGCACCTACTCGGTGCCAGGCACTGGGGGTAGAGCACTGAACGTCAGACGGCCCTGCCCTGCAGATTCACTCAGCTCTAAAACAGGAACAGAACGGGAGCAGTGAGGTGTGTGGCGCTCAGGGACAGGTCATGGAGGACCTCAGAGACAGGTCATGGAGGAGGTGATGTTTGAGAGAAGGGCTGAGAGGTGCACTGTGGTGAACGTGGTGGGTGTGCATGTGTGTTTCAGGCAGGAAAACAGCACAGAGTCCCTGAGACAGGAGGTGCTTGGAACTTGTGAACAACAGGGGAGAACTGAGGGTGGCTGGAGCACAGAGAGGTGAAGCCATTTGTCTGGGATCACACAGCACAGTGGCACACTGAGCCTGCCACATCCCACGGAGGCAGGTGATTGAATATGGATTCCTTCGCCCAGTGTTCTGGACCTCCTGTGAAAAAAAATCAGGTTTGTGTTCCAAAATGTGAAAAAAAAAAAAAAGAACTCTTCTCCCATCTGGAGCTTAGGTGGATATTTCACAAAAGTCTCGAGTCTGAGGTTGGAATTTTGGAGCCATGGATAGCTACATCCCAGAGAAAGAGTTTGGGGTCACAGTGACTGGCATGGAGAAGCTACAGGGGACATCTGAGGGTGCCAGTGATCTGTGTGGGGCCATAGGTCACCCCCAGCCAGCCCTGCAGAGAGGATGCCAGAATGGGCCTCCTGTGCCACCTTTAAAAGGCAGAGAAGCTGAGCCTCCATCCGCTGGAAATGCAAGAGGAAAACAATGGAAACCAAAGTGGAATTTGGGATGCTGTCTCCTGGAGGCCTGGTCTACCCCAGGCTGGGGAAGGGTGGTCTGACCCACCGTCTGTCTGTAGGGTCAGATGGGCCAGGGTCAGGGTGATGGTGGACATTGGAACCATGACCTACTCACCTGCAAAGACCTGAGAGCCTACTGTGCACCTGTGTTAGACCACAGCACCTGAGCAGGACAACCCAGAGGAAGGAAAGGTAGCTTTGGGCTCACGGTTTCCGGGTCTCAGCCCGGGGTGGGCCAACCCCGTTGCTCTGGCCTGAGGTGAGGCAGGACATCATGGCAGAAGAGGGTGGCGGAGAAGAGCCGCTCGGCCCATGGCAGCCAAGGAGCGGGGGGCAGGGAAGGAGCCAGGGGAAGATGTCCCCTCCCAGGGCACAGTCCCATGCTCCTCCATTCTAATCATTAACTCACCAGATGGATGAAGCCACGACTCTCAGAGTCCTCTCACCTCGGAACATTTCTGGGTCACTCCTGGAGCTTTGGTGGGACACCTCATACCCAGACCCTAAGAGAGTCCAGCACCAAACTGGACACCGGGACAGAACCACAAAGACCCGGAGGAGTCTGCGCCCATGGAACGTCCTGTTTTGTCTGGGGCCACATTGACACTCCTTGCTGAGGACCTGCTAAGCACCCTCTCTACAAGGTGTGCCACATTCACGTCCCTCCTGATCCCCACAGCTGCCTCTGGAGTCGGCGCTCAGAAGGCCTAGTGGACATCGCCGGTCACCATCTGCTACGGTTTAATTGTGTCTTCCAGAAGTCCACGGGTTGGAAACATCACCCCTAAATGCACACGTTAGTGACAGTTGGCGGTTGGTCCTTTCTTTGGGAGGTAATGAGGATGCGATGTCATGAGGGTGGAGTCCTCAGAATGGCTTTAGAAGGAAAGGAAGAGAGACTCAGGCTGGCACACTTGCTGTCTCTCCACGATGCCTTCCGCCATCTTAGGATGCAGCCAGAAGGCCCTCACCAGGTACCAGTGCCATGCTCTTGGACTTTCCAGCTTCCAGAACCATGAGCCAAATGAAATCATCTTCTCTATAAATGACTTTGCCTCTGGTGTTTTGTTATAGCAACAGAATATGGGCTAGGAGACCATCCAAATCTCCTCTACCTCATAATCGCTCCCCCCAGCCCTGAGCTCTTATGAGCATTGGGTGCGGGCAGCTCTCCTGTCCCCCGGTAACTTTCTGGAGAATTACGCTATGGGGAGAAATGCCTGGGGGGGTTATGCTCACCCAGCGATGGTGTGTAGTCAGTGACAAACAAATACACGCGTTCCCCTGCCGACCAGAAGGGTGTCATTTTGGGGCCAGGGATCAGGCAGGGGTGAGACTTCAACTGAGGTCTGTTTGAATGGCTTCTTCTGCTTCTCAGCCCAGTTCTCCCCGTTCTAACACGTTTTTCTTCTGAAAACAAGTCCCCAATTCATTCTTTTGCGCAAGAGTCCTTGTCCGAGTGTCAGGGATGGGACTAAGGGGATGCAGAGCAGCGTCCCTTTCCTGGTGTTTCTGATCCTACTCCCACTCTCAGGGGCTGATCTTGCACCTGTGCGTGGCCGAGAGCAGAGTCTCCTTGAGTTGTGCCCTGGGTACCCGCTGGCCATCCACCAAGATGTGCTGGATGCGGATCCCTTCTCAGCCCTCACATTGGCCTCGTCCCACACGTGGGTCCTTCCAGGGAACACAACACGGTGCCTTTATCCTGCCTAACCCCAGGTGGGGGCAGACGATGGACAGACTCAGATTTACCCACAGTCCCGCACCTTGTCAGGGGCAGAGCCCAGGCTGTGGGGGATGGGCGTGGGCACAGGTTTGCTTTTCCTGTGGTCGTCGGAAACAATCCCGAATTCTTGTCTTCGTGGTATTTGGAGGTCGATCCTGTCTTGGGGAGGTAGTTAGGATTAGAAGCCACGAGGGTGGGGTCCCCAGAGTATTTTCAGGTCCGTGTGCTCACTGTGTTGGGAGCAGAGACTCAGAGATGAGTTACATTGGGAAAAAAAAAAATTTAAAAAGGAATCCTAGATCCTGGAAGAGACTTCCCGTCTCAGCTGGAGCAGTTCTCTCTGGGAACCAGGATAGGAGCCTTCTATCCAGTTGGAAGCACCTGGAAAGCTTAGTTCCCTCTTCCAGAGGGGACTAGACCAGGATGTGCAGGACCTTGGGCTGGCCACGCAGCCTGGACTGTGGGTTCTTTCCCCGCCAGTCAGCTCTGTCCCACCTGGATCTCTCTGACCCCCCGGGTGACCCCACTTTCCCAATACTACGCCCTTCCTTGTGTGCGAGGAAAGTGTCCTTCCAAGAGGAGCCAATTCTGGAATCTTCTGGGGATTTGGAAATGAAATGTGTCTATCACGCATCCTTATGTGCTGGGCTACCTGCAGATGCTTCCATGTGGCCGAAGGAAAATCTCCAAACGTGATTCCTAAAGCCCTCCGCCCTCTGGGGCTCTTTCCTTGGAGGCCTCTCTTGTTCTACGCAGCCCTTAGGCGACCACCACTTGGCCCTGTGCCCAATTCACGCAAGAGAGGAGCCCCCGCCGCCCGTTACTCCATGTCTCGGAGTCTGGGTTCCGAACCGCCGTCTGCCAGCCACGACCTCCTCCCGCATGGGCTTCTCCCAGTCACCCTCCTCCAGTGTTCTGCCCCTTGCTGGCTCAGAGCTTCCTGCAACCAAGGGATTCTCCATAAGGAGCAGAGCACCTGATAGGAAGACCTGTGTCCCCTGGTGTCCCCAGGGCAGCAGACATGCTCCCAAGCTCCACCCCTCATGTGACACCAGCCTCCTGCAGCCCCCTCTTGCTAGTCTGCACTGCAGCTCCTGTCCAGCTAGTTCTCTTGGTCCCTCCCTGGTCCGCAGCTCATGTCCCTCTGAGCTGGGGTGACGAGGGGGTGCCATCAGCAATGCGGAGAGCGGTGGGTTCCAGAAGGAGGGGGACTGGGGAGGTCGCCACTCGCCACGGTGACTGTCCTCTAACCCACGTGGAGGGTACAATTCTGTGCTCGGGGCCTCCGTGCTCCCCGTCTGTCCCAAGGGGCAGCTGGTGGGCTGGCCGTCCAGGGTCCTCTGAGGCCAAGCCGTCGTCTGCTGGCTCTTTCCCGGGTCTCGGGGCAGAAGGGTGTTGAGGGCAGGTGCCTGTCAAGGCCTCCCTTTCTAAAGCTCTTTCTGGGCCTCCTAGAGCGCCCCCCTTTCCAGCCGTCTGACCCCGATCCCCCACTGGTGCTGACAAAGGGCTGCTTGAAGTTGATGGTCCCAGAGACCGTTTTCAAATGACCAAGAATGCAGGCCTGAGGACTGGGGACGGAGTGTGGGGGTGTGGTGGCCGGAAGCCAGCAGCCACGGCAGCAGCGGAGGAAGGTGGGGGGCTAGGGTGGGGTGCCCGCGCCCCAGGACCCCTAGGGTGGTCCGTGGATGGCATCCTGGCTTTGAAAGCCATCCCCAAACCAGGCCTGCCTCCCAGTCCCGGTGATGTCACAGCTGATCACTAGCCTGGTAGTCACACCGGGAGCCGGTGCCATCGTACCCTCAGCCTGGTCATCATCGCAGGCGGCCACCCCGTCAATGTCTCGTTAATCTCATTTTAGACTTATGTATTTTTCAGGACTCTAGAATCCTAATACCCCCCCCTGCACCCCCTCCACGACATTGACATCCAGTCCACATGCCACGCCCCCCACGGCCCCCCCACGCCCTACTCAGAGCCCCAGAGGAGGCTGCAGGAGGGAGGCTGGGGGGCTACTCGGCACCGACCCAGCCCCATTTCAGGCTTCGTTTCTGGAATCCCCACCCTTTCCTGGACGCTCCCTCCTCTTTGTGCCTTTCCCCTTCAGTATGACAGAAATGCTGCTCATTACCAAGACGGGGAGAGCAAAATAGAAAGGCCGGCCCTCCCCAGCGCTTCCCATCCCTCCAGCTGCCCAGCTGTCCCTCTGTCCTGACCATGGCTGGCTCTCTCCCCCCGGCTCTGGGCCACCCCTAGCTGGCTCCCGGGCACGTTCTAAGGTGCAGATGGGACACCACTTCCTCCAGGAAGCCCTCCCAGCCCTCGTCCCCGTGCAGGTCAGGGCTGTAGCTCTAGCGACAACACCAGGGTCCCTGTCCTACCTCACTCAGCCACCGTCACCACCTCTATGCAGAAGTACATGGGTGACCGCAGCCACCTGGCCAGAAGCACGCTCCCTCCAGGGGGCGGTCGCACTCCTGGGTGGTTCCTCAACCGCACACAGGGCCTCACGGTCACCTGGGGCAGTAGGTGTGGGGAGGCACTCACTGGACCCTGGTGAATGGATGACGGTCAGGTGGAGGGACAGTGGCAGAGTGGGAGGGTGGGGGAGGAACAGCTTGCCCTCTTTCCCTGACACTTTGATATCGTTGAAATAATACAACAGATAATTCTGTATCAACTTTTTGCCTCCTGATTTTTCTAAATGTTAACAATGATAAGTACTTTCTAAAAAAATTGTTTTAATTAGTTATACAGGACATAGAACCCACCCTGACACGTCATTCGTAAATGGAGCATAATTTCTCATTTTTCTGGTTGTACATGATGTCGGATCCGACGGGTCCTGTGGGCATACAAAGGCTAATAATGTCCAACTCGCTCTACTGTCCTTCCCACCCTAGACACGCCCTTCCCTTCACTCCCCTCTGCCTAATCTAAACCGTCTCTATTCTTGCCCAGCCCCCTCACCCTTATTGTGAATTAACATCCACATATCAGAGAAAACACTCAGCCTTTGGTTTTCTGGGATTGGCTTATTTCACTTAGCATGATATTCTCCAGCTCCATCCATTTACCAGAAATTGCCCTATTTCATTCTTCTTTAAAGCTGAGTAATATTTCATTGTGTGTGTGTATCAGTGTGTGTGTATGTCTCTGTGTGTGTCTGTGTGTATGTGTGTGTGTATGTGTGTGTGTGTATGTCTGTGTGTGTGTATGTGTGTGTATGTGTGTGTGTATGTCTGTGTGTGTGTATATCTCACAATTTCTTTACCCATTCACCTGTTGAAGGGCACCTGGGTTGGTTCCATAGGTTGGCTCTTGTGAATTGAGCTGCTATAAACATTGATGTGGCTGCATCACTGTAGTATGCAGATTTTAGGTCCTTTGGGTATAAACTGAGGAGTTGGATAACTGGGTCACATGGTAGTTCCATTCCAGGTTTTCTGAGGAATCTCCATACTGCTTTCCATAATGATTGCACCAATTTGCAAACCCACCAGCAGTGTATGAATGTACCTTTCCCCTCACATCCTCACCAACGTTTATTGTTGCTTGTATTCTTTTCACGGCCATGTAGTATTCCACTGTGTGGAAACTCCCTGATCAGCTGAGTTAATTTCCTCTGGTGTGCATTAGAGAAGGTAGGGCTTTCTACAAGGCAAAGATCTGGGCTTCCACCCCTGAAGCATGAGGGGTCAGCGGTTATACCGTCACCTTCGCAGAACGACAGTGTGATTATGGATAAGTCGTGCAATCTCTCTGTGTCTGTCTCCTAAGCAGTAAAACAAACTACTGAGGTTCCTGCCAGGGAAGAATCCATCCAAGCACAGCTCATACACCCGTGCTTGGCATTCATGAGATGCTAATTATTAGTGCTTGTCACTCAGCCATGACTCTTGGAGGAACATGCAGGTGGAGAGAGCCTTCACGGTGTCTCTGACTGTTCTGTTAGGAGGGTCAGGTTGCTAGAATCCTCAACTGGAGTTTCCAGGAGAGGGGTGGACCCCCTGGGCATTGGTGGTCACGGTCCTGAGGCCCGTGCATGGAGGCCCTCCCTAGGGTGCTGTGCTCAGCTCACTTCCTGCTTTGGAAAATTGCCACACTCACTGAAAGAATGAGGGAGAGGCAGAAGGGAGGCTGAGAAGTGGGGAGGCCTCCAAAGATACCAGCGGCTCTCCCTCCTCACAAGCAGCAGCTCTGAAATGTTCCACACTCGCTGCAGGTGTGAGGCAGACAAACAGACTTCTCTGACCCCTCATTTCTTCAGTATCAAGAAAAGAGAGAAGGCTGGGCACGGTGGCACACACCTGTCATGCAGCGGCCGGGGAGGCTGAGACAGGAGGATCGAAAGTTCAAGGCCAGCCTCAGCAACAGCGAGGTGCTGAGCAACTCAGTGAGACCCTGTCTCTAAATAAAAATTCAAATAGGGCTGGGGATGTGGTTTAGTGGTGGAGTGCCCCAGGTTCCATCCCAGGTACCCTCCTCCCCAAATAAGAAGGGAGAAGGGGGTTCCTGCAGGCTAAGGATTGCCTGGGACAGCCCTTGACAATACCCAGTGCTGGAGAGGAGTTAGTAACTTTATCCTGGACAGTAGTGAAGGACAGGGCAGGGCCAAGTTGAAAGGCACAGAATCTGATTTTGGGCGGCAGGGAGGCTAGGAATGCGCCTCCTTCCTCTTGGCATTCTTCTGTCCTGAGCCACCTGCCTCTGGTCTCCGTCATTCATGGTTATCATGGGGCCCTGTCACATGATGCCACCTGCCCGGGGTCTTCTTTTCCTGGCCCCCCTGGGGTCCAGCAATTCCCCCCACACAACACATCGCTCCAGTTCACAGACCTGTGCCTTGGTGTGTGAGGACCTTCCCGCTGCTGTGCGCGCACGCGGCGCATGATCCCTATTGGTGGCTCCTGCTACCCGGACCGCAGAGACCGCGTGGAGCACAGTGCATGCCCCGCGCACAAGTAAGGGCTTAATAAATACCTGTCGAGCGGATGAATGAGGACATTTTACGTCCAGAAGGAGCCGGACGCCCACAGGGGCCAGCTGCCAAGCGCCCTCCCCAGCTCCTTCCCCGGAGCCTGGGATATTTAATTAATATGAGCGCAGCGCAGCCCACTTTATGGAGCGGGCCCAGGGGCCACCCATAATTGAGAAATGATAGGAGGCACCTGCGACTTGACCTTGGCTAATGATGAATGGACCCACACGGAGATGGAGATCAGAAGCCGAAGGCCCGTGGGCGGGAGCCTCCGCCAGAGAGGCAGGGGGAAGAAAGAGAGGCAGGGAGGCCACTGCCCTACCGGGCCATTTCGGGGAGACTCTGACAGTCACGTTTCCTCAGGGGACACTGCAGAGGAGCTGGGGGCTCACCCCCCACCCCACCTGTTTCTGAAGAGCTCCAAGCGCTCCTGTTCTCAGGTGTCCTGACCTGGGGGTGCATAGCTGTTGGCTGGTGAGTGGGGGAGGAATCTGGGGTGCTGTGCAGGGGGGCAGAGGGGAGGGGGGTCCGTGGGTGGTGACAGGGGCTGGGGCTCAGCCAGGCGCAGTCGCCCCTCCTGTTTCAAGCTTGGGGAGGATTTGAGCGTGCAGTGAGCCCTCGTGGAGGGGACCTTGTGCTTTCCAAGCAACGCCACTCGTTTCCCTTCAAGGGAAAGGGGGCTGCATTTGGAGAGATGTTGCCGTCCCTCCCAGCTCCTTGGAGGGCAGGCTTCAGGCCCTGGCGGGGAGCCGGGTGTCTCCATCCACAACGGTGCCAAGCAAGTCTGGGCACAGAGGGGAACTGGAGGCCCTCCCGTGCCCTGCCGGGGGGGGGGGCATCCTGGTGGCCAGGGGCACCAAAGACACCCGGAATTCGGATCCCAGTCCGCGGGGACCGGGCCTGAGAGGGGGTGGGGCAGAGAGCAGAACCGCAGCGTCCAGGAGGGCTTCAGAGCCAGCAGGCAGAGGACAGGAGGGACACCCATGTGGCGATCCGATGGAGCAGCTTCTGCCTGGAGAGTCGCCCGTCAACCCAGGACCCAGAGCTGAGCGGGACCAGCATGGAGACCCTGCCCCTGGTTTCCTGGTTGTTCTCTGCCTCCTGAGTGACCTCAGAGAGAGGAGGTGGGGGAGAGAAAGAGAAAGAGGGGGAGGAGAGAACATCAGCTGATCTCTGTCTTTCGAATTTTGCTAAAATACGCATTCCATAAAATCTACCATCTCAATTTTTATTTTTTTTTGTACCGGGGAGTGAACTCAGGGCCCTCGACCACTGAGCCCCATCCACAGTCCTACTTTGTATTTTATGTAGAGACCAGTGTCTCACTGAGCTGCTTAGAGCCTAAGTTGCTGAGGCTGGCCTTGAACTGGTGATCCTCCTGCCTCAGCCTCCCCAGCCCTGGGGTGCAGGCATTTGCCACAGCACCCAGCAGCATCTGCATTTTTGAGACTGACAGATTTCACCGAGGTCTTTGATGCTCACTCATGTGTCAGAAGTTCCTTCCTTTTTAAGGCTGAGTAATATTCCATTGTATGGACCTGCCACATTCTATGCCTTCATTCATTCCTGGAAGGACCCTGGGATTGCTTCTTCCTGTAGCTATTGTGGAAAACACTGCTTCGAATGTGAGGGTACAAATCTCTCTTCAAAACCCTGCTCTCCATCCTGTGAGGTGTATACCCCGATGTGGAATTTCTGGATCATGTTTTGAGGAATGCATAGGGGAGTCCCTATTTTGTTTTCACCAGTAGTGCACAGGGTCCCAATTTCTCCACATCCTCTCTGAACACATTATTTTCTTCCCTTAAAAGAAAATAGTATCCATCCCAATGATATGAGGTAGCATCTCATTGTTGTTGTTGTTGTTATTATTATTATTATTATTATTATTATTTAGTAACAGGGATTGAACTCAGGGGCATTTGGTCACTGAGCCCCGTCCCCAGCCCTATTTTGTATTTCATTTAGAGACAGGGTCTCACTGAGTTGCTTAGTGCCTCGCTGTGGCTGAGACTGGCCTTGAACTCTCCATCCTCCTGCCTCAGCCTCCCCATCCGCTGGGATATCAGACGTGCACCACCGTGTCCAGCTCATCATGGTTTTGGTCTGCATGTCCCTAAGGACTATTGGACGCTGCACCCTTTCCTTTGGATAGTTGGCCACTTGCAGATCTCTTCCACATGGTGCAGAGAACAGAACCCAGGGTTCTGGAGTCCCATCCCTACCCCATAGCCCAGTCATGGCTCCAACTCTGATTTCCCTGGTGTGTGACTGTAGCCAGGGAGCTTCACTCCTCTGGGCTCCCGTTCCCGCAATGATGGAGTCGAGGACATTATTCATATCTGGGGACAGGACTGATGGGACAACTTGAGGAGGTCTGGAACCCTCCTCTGTAGCTCACAGGCAGACCTCAATAAGTGCTGCTCCCCTGCCCCTGCCCCCGCTCTGTCATGCAGGGTCCTCTGTTGAATTTTGGGTGCTGGTGTCACTGAGTGGGTTATGCTATCCCTGCTTGACCCCAGTGACCAGCCAGAGTCACACACAGGCATCTGGACATGCACCCTGTCCCTCTTGCCTATGCGTCTCTCTTCCAAGTGCACCTGCTTTCTTCCCACCCCAAGGCCCTCTCCAGAAGATGAGCGAGCAGATGAGGCACCTTGCCAGTCTCCAGAACTGTGAGTCAAGACCAATCTCTTTTCTTCATAACTTACCCAGTCTTGAGTATTTTGTCATAGTAACAGAAAATGCACCAAGGAGCCCTTATCGCCTAGCACTGGAAGTCAAGTAAATACCAGTGAGTTGTTCAGAAACCCGTTGTCCATTCCTTCCAGACATGGGGTTGGGCTGCGTTCCCAGCCTCTCCTGCTGTGGGCTGCAGCCATTCTTCTGCCCACTGGCCACAGGGGGGTGAGAGCCAAAGTGCTGTGTGCCACTGGTGGCCTGTGGGACCCTCCACTGTCTCCTCTCTCCTGCGGACGTCCACCGTGACCTTGTTGAAGGAGACAGGGCCTCCTCTAGCTGGCTCCTGGAATATCTCCTGTGCCCAGCCCCTTCCTATTTCCACCCCAAATAAGAAACGAACTCTCTGGGGCTGGGGATGGGGCTCAGTGGCAGAGCACTTGCCTCTCAAATATGAGGCCCTGGGTTCGATCCTCAGCATCACATAAAAATAAATAAACAAAATAAAGATATTGTGTCCATTTTGTAGCTAAAAACTATTTAAAAAAAAAGAAAGAAATGAACTCTCGTTGAGTGAAGCCACTAAGATTGCAGAATCTGCTACAGCAGCTGGTGCTCTACCAAATACACCGGGACCCCAAGGTCAGGGTCAGGAACCTTCCCCCTGAGCCATCACAGAGTAGATCCACATGATTTGGGTAGGTAGGTCAGCGAAGGGTGTAGTATGCAGTGGGTGCTCAGTAAGTGCTTTCCAGATGGAAACCAGGTAAGAGCCCAGTCTCAGGTCCTGGGTCACGCGTTTGTTCTGGATGGACTTGACAGTGTTGCAGAGCAGAGCCCCCAGCCTCCCAGAGCAGGGAGCCTGGGTGGGTGGCTCAGGGATATTCCAGAGCTGGTCCTCGGGATGCTAGCCACACCCAAATCTGGGTGACTGTGTGAGGGCAGCCTAACAAAGTCTCCCAGACAGGGTGCCTTGAACAAGAGAAAGGTGTTCCCCCAGGCTGGGGTGGAACTCAATGGGAAAGCATTTTCCCACCTCGGGGACACCCTGGGTTCCATCCCTAGGACTGAAAACAAAAGAAAAGTAAAAGAAATGTTATGGTGTCATAGTTCTGGAAGTTAGAAATCTGATATCAAGATGTCCTAACCAGCTTTCCATGACTGTGACAAAATACCAGAGAAAATCAACTTAAAAGGAAGAAAGGTTTATTTTGGCTTGTGGTTCCAAACTTGACCCTTTTGCCCTTGGTCCCGTGGAGAGCTGGATATCCTGATGGGAGCATTAGCAGAGAAGACGGCTCCCCTTCCCTCATGGCAGCCAGCAAGAAACAGAGGAAGGGCCTGGTCCCCCCATCCCCTGGAGGGCACGCCCCCAACGGCCTCACCCCCCACTTCCACAGGCCCCACCTCTTAAAGCTCCAGCCAGCTCTCAACCGTGCCACAGGCTGGCCACCAAGAGGTCAATATATGGCCTTCGGGGACATTTAAGGACCAAACCTAACACGGTGTCAGCAGGGTTGGCTTCCTCTGAGGCGGGAGACCCATCTGCTCCACACCTTCCGCTAGTCTCCTGGGGTTCGCCCGCCATCGGTGCCACCCCTGGCTTGGAGGGGCCTCGCTCCCGTTCTGCCTTCATGTCCTCAGCGCCCTGGTGAGAGGGTTGGTGGGAGGGGGCTCCCCGCCCGCCTGGGTCCTGCCCCTCCCTCGGTACCTGTTTGACGGGGGCCTCCTGTCCCCACCGTGTGAAGGGGCTGCGGACTCCCCTGCAGGAGGCGGTGAGCAGGGGAGGGTCCCGTGGCGGGAGGAGGAGTTCATCCCGGCCTCCGTCCATGTTGATTTCATTGTCATTGTGATCACTCCACCTGCCTTACTTCTTCACCCCTCTCTGGGCCTCCGTGTCCCCATTTGTACAAAAAGGTGACTTGAAATAGATGACCTGAAGCTCCCTGGGTCATGTTCTAGATCTGGGGGGTGGGGGGGTGGGGGCCATCTCGAACTTTGGCGATTGCACCATTCACAAGGGACCTGGGGGACAACATTTATAAGGGGTCCCTCCTACTTATTGGCTCTATGTATCAAAAGCTATTTTTTTTTAAAACGTCCATTTCCCTTGAAAAGTTGGAAATGACCCAAATGAGAATAGGAGATATTGGTCAAATCTGCGGAGAAGCAGCAGATGTGCAGTTAATTGAGCACATACTACACGCCCAGCCCAGGATGCGCTTGGCATCACAGTTAACCCTCAAGTCACCTGTACGCTGTCATGGGTTCCTCTATTGGGCCATCAGGCAGCGAGCCTACTGAGGCAAAGCAGGCCACCCAGGTCGGTAGCTGGCAGATGGCAGGGCCCGGAGTCTACCTGGACGTCTGCTCCTTACCACGCTGTCACCTCCTTAGGCTGATGCCAGGAGGGACAAGGCTCTTTGGTGCTGGGCAGCAGGAGGCTCTGTGAGGCGTGGGTCTTTAGGGGCTGAGACACACCTGCCCTAAGGCTGCTGTGAAGCCACCAGCCATGGCTTGGTCACCCTTTATCATGGAGGGTTTGTGAATTTGCCCAGACCACCATGCTACGGTTTTATCTTGTGGGAGAAATTCTCCCTTTGTTTACAACAGCACCTCCTGCTATGTGCAATATTCTGGTGACCCAGGACCTGTTTATGCTCCTAGTCTCCACTTAATCCATTTGTCTGAACATCCATGGGTGTTTGTCCTGCCAATGGACACATGGCTAGAAAGGGGCAGAGAGAGATCTTCCCTTAGCTACCCAGCACCATCAGTCCATCAGTCCCCCACTCATCCATGCACCCAAGTCCCTCATCCATCCTACCTGCATATCCACCCACCAACCACCCATCCACCTACCCACTCATCCATCCATCAAACCACCCATCCATCCATCTACCATGCACTCATCCATCTACCCATTCATCTGCCCATCCACCCAGCCACCTATCCAGCCAGCCACTTATCCACCCATCCTTCCATTCACCTATCTATCCATCCATCTATCAATCACCCACTATCCAATCATCTACTTATCTACCTGCATATCCATCCTTCCATCCATTTGTTCATCTGCCCATCATTCCCTAATCTATCCACCTATCAATCTGTATTAGGTTCTTGTTGCTGCTGTAACAAACTATCATGAACGTAATGGTTTAAAGCAACATAACTTTATCCTTTTAAAGTTCTGGAGGTCAGGAGTCTAAAATTAGTTTCCTGGGCTACAGTTAAGTTTAGGAAGGCTGATTCCTTCTGGAAGCTCTGAAGGGAGGATTTGTTTCCTTGCTGATTTCCTGCTTCTATGGGCCACTTGCATTCTTTTGATTGTGGCCCCTTCCTCCATGTTCAAAGCACATCACTCCAATCTCTGCTTCCATCATTCTATCACTTTCTCTTCAGATTGACTCATCGACCTCCTTCTTAGAAGGTGTTAGTTGAATCACATCCATTTGGAAAATCCAGTTTACTTTCTCCATCTCAGATTCCTAACTTACTCACATTTACAAAGTTCCTTTCTCCCAGTGAGGGGACATTCATTGATACAAGGAACTAGAGTATGGGTATATTGGAAGGAGGGTTCATACCCATTTGTCTGTTCATCTGTCCATCCATCCATCCATCAACCCACCCATCCCATCCATCCACCCATCCAGTCCATCCAACAATCCATTCACCCATCCACCCATCCATCCACCCACCCATCCATCCATGCATCCATTGATCCATCCATCCATTCATCCATCCATCCATTGATCCATCCATCCATTCATCCATCCATCCATTGATCCATCCATCCATCCATCCATTGATCCATCCATCCATCCATCCACTCACCCACTTATCCTTCCATCCATCCACCCATCCATCCATCCATCTATCCATCTATCCATCCATCCATCCATCCCATCCATCCAATCTATCCATCCATCTATCTATCCATCCCATCCATCCCCCATCCATCTATCCATCACCCCATCCATCCATCCACCCCTCCATTCATCCATCCATCCACCCACCTACCCACCCACCTATCCATCTATCCATTCACCCACTCATCCAACCATACATCCATCTATCCACTCCATCCATCCACCCTCCCATCCACCCATCCCCCCTCCCATCCACTCATCCACACAACTATCCATCCCATCCAACCACCCATCTATCTATTTGTCCTTCCACCTATCCTTCCATCTATCCTTCTGTCTATCCTCTGTCTATCCTTCTGTCTATCCTCTGTCTATCCTTCTGTCTATCCTTCTGTCTATCCTCTGTCTATCCTTCTGTCTATCCTCTGTCTATCCTTCTGTCTATCCTCTGTCTATCCTTCTGTCTATCCTTCTGTCTATCCTCTGTCTATCCTTCTGTCTATCCTTCTGTCTATCCTCTGTCTATCCTTCTGTCTATCCTCCCGACTCTCTAAGCAGTTGATCGGTTCAGTCATCACGTACTTACTGAAACCCTCTAAGTCCTGGGCATTATCTTGCCCTCAGGTTCACAGAGTGAGGAAGTCAGATGCAGCCTCCACCTGGAGGAGCTCGGAGGCCAGTGGGAGGTGGAGTGAAGAGCACCTCTGTCATCATCAGCCAGCCCATGGAGCTTTGTTTCCTCCTGTCTGTCCCCCGCAGCTGGTAACGCGAGGAGCCGGCGTGCTGTGTGTCTAGTGTTGACGGACCTCACATCCTAGCTCTGTGAGGTCACAAATTTTGCTTTGTGACCACTGCATTTCCATTCTAGAAGGGTATTGGCTCAATACACAATCACCGTATTGATGTGTGGAAGAGTACAGGGCCTCATGTAGCTGTGGCACCTGAGGGTCCAGTTCCTGGGGTGCCAAGTCAGTGTGGGGGAAGCGGCCTGGAGTAAGAGCCCACAGGAGGGATCTTGGCAGGTCTGAAAGTTCCTGGACAGCTTCCTGGAAGAACAGAGGCTTCCCTGGACTCCCGAGGAGGTGTCAGAGGCTTCCAGGTGGAGGGGCTGGGGAGGGGCAGATACCCGGGGAATGGCGGCATGCAGAGGGCTCTGATGCAAAGGGCCTTTGAAATAATCCAGTGCTATCCCTGCATCCTCCACTTTTAAGACCTTGTTTGATAAGACCCTTCTCAGTCTTCTTTGATAGTCCAAGGACATTTATGAGGCCAGGCCAGCATCATTCCTGTACATTTCCACATACAGAAACTGTGCTGCCACTCGGCGTTGTGGTCACTGGGCTGGGACTCTATGCAACATGGAGAGAGCGGGGGCTGCATCCTCTGATTAGTTGAGATACTATTGAACGCTTCTTGGGTGGGTGAGCGAGCTGTGCTTCCAGGTGATGCACAGGTGAACACAGACCCTGAGGTCAAGCGCGTGGAGCTCAGAACCTGGCTCGCCCCCTTCCCCTCCTGATTCTCAGAAGCATTCATCTAGAGTGCAGAATGCAGAAATCGTGGGTCCGTTTCCAGTACAAATATCAGTGGACCCTGGGTGTGGCAGCCACTGTGCTGTGGCCCAAGGACACGAGGATGCTGGAGACAAGACGTTGTCATTGCTTGAGCCCAGAGGGACTCCAGAACACCCACCCCTGACGGTTCCCCAGGTGACGTCCACTTGTCCTTTCTGTATGAGACCCTGTGATTCTTTTTTTTTTTTTTTGGTACCGGGGTTTGAACTCAGGGGCCCTCGACCCCTGAGCCCCGTCCCCAGCCCTGTTTTGTACTTTATTTAGAGACAGGGTCTCACTAAGTGGCTCAGGGCCTCGCTGTGGCTGAGGCTGGCTTTGAACTTGTGATCCTCCTGCCGCAGCCTCCCGAGCCGCTGGGCTGACAGGCGAGGCCACCGCACCCAGCCTTGGCTAGACTTTTGGGCCTCGGTTTCCTCGTCTGTAAAGTGGGTGTCTGGTGGTCTTGATTCTCGGGGAGAACTGGCACTACCTGGCTATGGTCATCGCTGGGTAAATGGCAGTTGTGATTGTCCCTGTCGCTCGCCGGCTCTCTCCTGGGCTTCCTCCTGCTGAGCCCAAGCCCCCCTTCCTCTGACCTTAGCAAGGAGGGAGCCTCCGGGGGAGGGAGGCAGGCAGCGGTCTGAGGGCAGGCCAGGGGCCCACTGTCCCTTAGGTCAGCTCCACCAGAAAAAGGACAGCGGTGTCCCCCATCGCTGGTCCCAACATCCCCATCTCCACCTGCGTTTCCTGAGCCACCAGGACCTTCCCCAGTGTTTCCTTCTTGTTCCTTTAGCCAGAGGAACTTCTTCCCCGGGAACAATGCAGGGAGCAGCTCCAGGGACGCAGCGTTGGTGATACATCCCGAGGCCCGTCTGTCTGTCTGTCTGTCTGTCTGTCTCTCCCTCTCTCTCTCTCCCCCCATCTCTTGAGGTCCACCAGCTTTGTCAGGACAACTCCTCCAGGATGTCCCCACTCTGCAGTGCCCCAGCCCGAGCAGCCGCGCTGTCCCCTGCATGTCCCCAGCGCCAGCCCAGGGTGGCCCACAGTCACCCTCCTGGCTCTGCGCCCCCCCTGGCCCCCGCCCCCGCTCCGTTTTCAGAGGCCCCTTGACCCGCGGGTCCTTCAGCCACAACCGAGGTGGCGCTGGCTGGAACCCAGGCGTGAAATTATGAAAGAATGAGGCTGCAGCGGCCTCCAGTCGCTCGGGCCTCAGATGTGAAATTGCCATTTGTCCCCTCCCCCACTCGCACCGGCCTGTCGCACGCGGGGCGGAAAAGATTGTATTTATCACCTGTCAGAATCTGCCAGAACTGAGTTACGTGAGGCAGGACAGCATAAAATTATCATACACAAGCATGAAATTACAAAATCGCTCGGAACTGAACAACAAAATTATTTCATTTCGGAGGGAGGCCATTCCATTTTTTAGCCCTGACACCTTGACTGCCAAACTTTGAATTGAAATTGAGTGTGCGGACCATGGAATAGAGACGGCAATAACAAGAAGTAGCATGTCAGCTAGCCATGCAGACACACGACATTAATGGCCCCCGAAACCTCCCACCGGAGATATGTAACTAAATAAATGTCACATGTCCCAGTGACTCCACTCGCCTTCCCCACATGCAAACAACTGAAGTCCATGTTCACCCTGGGGTCCACTCTCCGGAGGTTCCTGGGAGAAACTGGGTCCAGGTTGGTTCTTCGCATCTGCAGAGCTGTGTCTTCCCAAAACATCGAGGATTTGGAGTAACGTGGGTGTGATATTGGTGAGCTGTGTGACTGCGAGTGAGTGTCTTAACCTCTCTGAGCCTCCCTTTCATTATCTGTGAACACGAAAAAAATGACTGTTTATTTTTTAGTTATGAGGACAGAGTTTGACACATAGTAGGTCTACAGAACAGGCATCAGGGGATTGGGTTGAGTCCATCATCCACCTGGCTCTGGTCCCTTTACAGTTTTTGTGCAGTTTACACTGTGTAGTGAAAACAATTATTTAACAAACTTGACTAAGCACGGGACAGAAAATTGTGACGTAATAGATATAAAATGTGACGTTTATTTATAAAATGGAGTTAGGTTGCATTCTCGGTTCTTATTTTATTTTTGGCACCAGGGATTGAACCCAGGGGCACTTAAGCACTGAGCCAACTCCTTGGCCCTTTTCCGATAATTTATTTAGACACAGGGTCCCCCTGAGTTGTTTAGGGCCTCACTGAGTTACTGAGGCTGGCCTTCAGCCTGCAATCCTCCTGCCTCAGCCTCCATAGTCTCTAGGACTGTAGGTGTGCACCACTGGCCAGCTTGGATAATTGGCTCTTATTCCCAGTTTTTTCATACTTTCCTGTGCCCACTGAAGCCCCTCCCACTGGAGGCGGGGCTTGTTTGCTCATCTGATGGTAACTGGGCGTGGCCAGGTGGCTTAACTGGACTGGGCGCAGACATGAGGTAACAGACGCTTTCCATACGTGAGCAGCTGGCCTTGGCCTCTGGCCCCGCTACGAGCTTGAGAATGGTAGTCCCAGGGAGATGCTGGCTGACGGGGACAGAGAGACAACGCAGCCTGAAGCCAAGTCTCACCAACCCATAGGGCCTGGGAAAGGGGAAATAAATGCTTGTCGGCCTCTGACAGTTGCGAGTGTATTTGTTACGCAGCAAATACTGACTAATGAAACAGAGTTGGATGATTATGAACAGAATCTCCTTAGAGCCCACGTTGAACTTGGAATTCTTCATCACGTGCCACTGATCTGGGAATGGCAGGATACCTGACTTTCACCACTTGGGTGTCAGTGTTGCCCATAAATACAGGAAATCATCCAGGTCAGTGAGGATCCACTTCAAGAGAACTCGCATCCCCTGTTCATTACACGTTTTATAGTACCCATTTTTTAAAATTCTGAAATGAAATTCGCCCATTCCATCTACATACACATGTAATTTCGAAAAAAAAATCAATATAATGCCCTAACCGTAATATAAAAGATGAATAAAATGAAAGCAATTTATAATAAAATAATATCTATTTCGATATGTAAATTATCAAGGAACGATTCTATGCCAGGAGACATAATGGAGCTGTCTGGTGCTTATACCTACTTATCACGAGTTAAGTCGAGAATTTCAGATAAATATTCAGTTGAATATCGTCGACATTTCTTCTCTCTGACATTTTGAAATAAGAGCTAAATTAGTATTTTCATAGGAATGGGTGGCGTAGCCGCGAAGGGGTCTGCCGACGCGGACCGACTCAGGTGTGCTGGGTGGCAGGTGCCCAGATGTTCCCGAATGCAAAACAGCTCTTGATAGGGTTTGGATAAACAGGCTGCTGCCTCGCCCTAATTTCCTCTGCAGCTATAATCCAGGAAAATTCCAAAAATACGCTGTGGTGTGTGAGGTGGTTTTAAATTCTCAGGTAAAAATGGAGCAGGGTCCAGGCCACAGTGGCACACACCTGTCATCCCAGTGGCTGGGGAGGCTGAGGCAGGAGGATGGCGAGGTCAAAGCCAGCCTCAGCAAAAGTGAGGCCCTAAGCAGCTCAGTGAGACCCTGTCGCTAAATAAAATGCAAAATAAGGCTGTGATGTTACCTGCCACCACCCCCCCCCAAAAAAAAAGAAAAAAAGAATGTTCAGAAGGGCATTCGAATTCCAAAGGCTCTTGGGACCATTCTTAGTATGTGACTGTCCTGGGCATTGCCGGCCTGGAAACACTGATTTCATCTTTCCCGGTCTGTAGGTCAAGGTTTTCATCCTTGATGCAGTTGATATTTTGGGTCTTTCTTGCTGTCCTTGACCTGTAGGATTTTGATGGCATCTGGCACCTCTACCCACTCAATGACAGTAGCATCCCCGCACCCCACTTACCCCAAGTTGTGATCACTCCAATACCTCTGCTGGTTGCCAAAATGTCTACTGAAAAAGACAAGACCAAGAAAATAGGAATCCTCCCGCACCCGCACCCGCACCCTACATTCCCTTCAAGTACCCTTGGGAGATGGCACCACCTCCTTAAGAAACCTTGTGCAGGGTGCAGGGGCACATGCCTGTAATCCCAGAAGCTTGGGAGGCTAAGGCAGGAGGATCACAAATTGGAGGCCAGCCTCAGCAATTTAACAAGAGCCTCACTAACTTAGTGAGACCCGGAGTCAAAAAATAGAAAGGGCTGGGGATGTGGCTGCCAGGTGAAGTGCCCCCGGGCTCAAGCCTCAGAAGGAAAGGAAAGGAAGGGAGGGAGGGGGAGGGGGGAGAGAGAGAACACAAACGTGTCCAGGCAACCCTGGGCCTCCTTCTGTCATTCCATCCCATAGCCGAATGCTGGGGACCTACTATGTGTCAGACATAGGTACAGTGAGGATCCAACTCTCCTTTAACTCTAGGAATTAAAGTTGCTCAGTCCCTCACCTCCCGTCCACGCCCCCGCTGGCCTCCCCAGGCCCCTCCGCTGCTGTCTCTTCCAACCTTGGGCCACGTCTCGAGTCTCTCCACTTCTGTGTCCATCCGCGTCTCGTCTCGGGTCTCTCTTCCCTCTGACCGGTCCCCCACCGGGGCTTGAGTCAACCTCATCAAATTGCAACTTTGCAGGTTGGATCTGGTCACTCTTCACTTGGGCCCTTGCCCTGGGCCCCTGTGGCACATGGGGGCAAACAGGACACAGAAGTCACCCTTCCTGCTCTGGTCACGGTGCCCTCCTGGGGTCCCCTCCACCGTCCTCGCTCACAGTGGGAAGACGCCCCGTGGGGGGGGTGGGGGTGTGGCCTGGGTGGATGGCGGGAAAGTCTGGAGTTCAAGTTCAGAGCCAGGACAATCCTCCAGAAGACTCTGTCCCCACCCACTGCCCAGTCCACCCAAGCCCCGTGGTCTTAGGAGATGCCGTCAGTTCCCGAAAACGGAGGGTAGGGGCTCAGGTCATTCCCAGGTCCAGCAGGGGCCAGTGGCGCTGAGGGACCTGCAGAGCCGAGGGTCTGTGGCCACCCTGTGGCTCTGCTGGGCTCTGGGCTGGGCCCCACCAGACCCTTCTCAGGACCTTCTGGGCGGCGCAGTCCCGCGTTGTTGACCACGGTCCCCGTCGGGTGCTGCTGGTGAGTGGGAGAGAGCAGGTCATTTGCCGAAGCCCACAGAGGTCAAAGCTAGACTTGGCCCGGGCCACCAGCGTCCCTTCGTGGGGATGCCGTGGGTCTGCTCTAGGTGGCTGCCCACTGAGTGGGCGGGAGCTGCGGGAGGCTGGTGGTGGGGTGGGAGCCGTATCTGGAGAGGGCCACAGTTCCCCACTGCCCTGTGGATAACGTCCTGGTGGTGAGCTGGGGGGGGGTGCACTGACCCAGCCAGGGCCGTGGGGGGGCACTCCTGCCACACCCCTGGGGGAAGGGTCCCTCCTGCCCAGGTGCCTGGCAGGAAGCATTGGGCTGTCGTCGGTGGAAGCCAAGTCCAGTCTGAGGCCGGCCACTCCACACAGGGGTGCTGTCACCCTTGCTTCTCAGGCCCGTGGGGCAGCCGTGGTTCCTGCCACCAGGCCCTGGGAAGGTCCCTCAGACCCCAGCCCTGCTCCCGCCTCCACCTGCCTGCCCTGGTGGCCGAGTCCCCTCTGCACCCGCTGCTGCGTCACCAGGCCGGGGCCACGCGGCGGCTCCTGGAGGGCGGGCCTGGGCCTACTGCCCCTGGGTCCCACCTGCGCGTGGACCCTTCTCCACCTGTCGGTCCCCAGGCCACTTACCGACCTCCCACGGGCCGGTGGCTCACCTCTGTCTGCACCTGGGTGTCCGTCTGGCCGTCCTTTGCTCCCCAAATGCTCCAGGGAACCTGACCTGGCCTCCCGGCTGCTCCCCGGGAAGCTTCGTGTCCACCCAGGGCCTGCAGCTCGGCCATCCCAGTCCTGCTGTCTTCACATGGCCGCTCTCTTCTGGGCCCTGCACCTCTAAACCCCCCTCTCCTTAAAAGGATGCCCGTCACCGGGTTCAGGGCTCATCCAGTCAGCGGGACCTCGTTGTCAATGGATTAAACCCAGATAAGTTCGCATCCTCAGGGACCAGGGGCTGGGATCTCCACATGTGTCTTTGGAGGGACACCGTTTAATCCACAGTAGTCCCCATTTGTGGCTGGGGTTTGGGCCGCCATCATCTCTCAGCCTCCTTGCTGGCCTCCCTGACTCCAGCCTCGTCTTCTCCCACCCAGCTCCTTCCTGCAGTCAGAGATCTTTGTAGGCCATCTGGGCATGCCCTTTCTCTTCAGCCCCCCATGGCTCCCTAGTGCCCTCCTGATACAGTGCATATTCCTTAGCAATGCTCTGAGGGTCTCACCGGGGTGGTCTCTGCAGCCTCCCTCTTCTTCTTATATTTGATGTGTTTTAGCTCAGAGGATCTTTCCCCTGGAGGCCAATCAGAAAGAATTAGAGACTTTCCAAAAGATACCCAGGCCTGGGCCCCTGGACTCTGCATCTTCTCGGTGATTGCAGGAAGCCACTGGGAGCGTCCAGTGGTTCCCACCTGGAGAGGGACGGAGGACCCACTGGAGGGCGTGTGGCAACAGGGCTTTTCCCCGGGAGTTCTGTGCAGCAGGTCAGGGGGGGACAGAGAATCTGCATTTCCAAACGCCTGTGGGGCGCTGCCAGCGTACCAGTCCTCAACCTTGGCACCCTGCTCTTTGGTCATTTGGTGGCAGGACTGTCCTGGGCATGGTGGGAGGTGTAGCCGCAACCCTGACCTCCACCACTAGATCTTGGTCACCAACCCATGTTGTGATAACCCAAGACGTCTCCAGACATTGACAGGTTGCTCATAGAGGGCAAGCCCAGCCCGGGTGAGATCAGGGAGTCACGCTGAGGCACATGCCCCACGCTGCCCCAGGACCTTGGCACGTGCTATTCCTTCTGCAGATAACTCTCTCCCCAAATCTTTCCCTGACACCTCCTGGTGGTCCACAGCTCCCACTGGACAGTTGCCTCCCCCAGGGAGCCTGTCCTGGTCACTCCCTGACCCACCCAGTGTGGTGGGAGCTGAGCAAGAGCTGTGAGCCGTGAGTCCAGGAGAGGGAGCATTCTCCAGGGCTGGGCCGGGGGAGGCCCTGGGGGGCTGTGAAGGATGGTGGGGGCCAGAGGAGCCCATGTGCATGTGGACGGGCAGGTGGGGGGGTCTGCGCCGTGAGCTGCCGGGGGGAGGTGTGGGGTTATGCTTGCCATGTGGCCGCGGGAGGTGCCCAGGACGGGCGGGGAGCGGGGCCCCACCAGATCCACTGGAGAGGACAGCTGGGAGGGGCCCAGGGCCACCTGAGAGGGCAGAGCAGAGTCACAAAGGGCCAGGGGGCTACAGGCGGCGGGCTGTGTGTGTGCCTGTGAGTGTGCGAGCATGAGTGTGTGCATGTGTGTATCAGTTGTGCAAATGTACATGTGTGTGAGTGCATGTATGTGAGAGCTGTAGGTGTGTTTGTGTGTGTGTGTGAGATCGTGTGACTGTGCATGTGTGTGTGTGGTGGTGCGTCTGTGCATGTGTGTGTGGATGTGTGTGAGTGTGTATATGAGTATGTGTGTTTGTTAGTGTGCATGCTTGACTATGTGAGTGTGTGTATTTGTGCACATAGGTGTGAGATTGTGTGTGCATGCATGAGTGTGTAAGTGCATTGTGTGAGAGTGCTTAAGTGTGTGAGAGTGTTTATGTGTGACTGTATGTATGTATGTGTGTTTCTATTCATGTATGAATGTGTGTGACTGTGTGTGTAGGCATGAGCAAGTGAGAGTGTGTATGTGCGTAAATATGTGTGTATGTCAGTGTGTATGTGCATGAGTGTGTGAGTGTGTTTGTGAGAGTGTTTGAGTGTAAGTGCGATAGTGTGAGTGTGAATGTGTGTTTTTGTATATTTATGAGTGTTCGTGTGAGTGTATGTGTGTGTTCATAAGTGTGTGTGTGTGTGAGTACATGAGTTTGTGAGTCTGGGTGTGTGGGTGTGTGTGTGTTAGTGTGAGTGCATTTGGTTGAGTGTACGTAGGTGTGTAAGTGTGTCTGTAGTGTGAATGTGTATTTCTGAAAGGGAGGATGTATGTGAGTGTGTGAGTGTGTGTGTGACCTGGTGTGGGTGTGTGCTTGTGGGTGTGACAGTGAGTGTGACAGGCAGGAGCTGGGCGAGTGCCCCCGTGGCCATGTGGGGCCGTGCGGGTCAGACGGGAGGCGGGCAGCGGGTGGTGTGGGCCTGGGGCCGGGGTTGTCCAGAGGAAGGGCCTCAGGCCGCGTCTGCTCTCGACTCTGAAGGTCCAGGAGAGGCCCCCGGCCACCAGCCTGCACTGGTCCCCGTCACCCTGCACCGCCGCCCTCCCCATCACCGCCAGGCTGCGGGGGTGGAGGGACCCTGCAGGTGGCACCGGGTGGTGACTGGCGGAGCCCGGGAGCCCTCCGCAGGCCTCTGCCCAGGCACTGGGCACAGGGAAGGCCCCTCCCTCCAGATGGGCAAGGGCAGGAGGGCCATGGTGGGAGGCCAAGCTCAGGGTCAGGCCCAGGGCCCGACCCCGGGGTGGTCCCCAGCCCTCGGCAGCAGGAAGGTGCTCCAGCCTGTGGCCTCCCGGCCTCTTCCTCACAACCGACTTTCCTGCTGCAGGTGATTTTCTCACTTCGCTGAGGAGAAACAGACTCTGGTGAAGCGACAGACACCTGGTCACATGGGGGTTGTGACCGTCCCGGCTGCCCCAAGCCCAGGCCTCGGGCGCTGCACCCCTCCTGGGGCCGGTTCATGACACCCGTCCCTCGTGGTGTTGGTGAGGATTCCCAAGTCCTCGTCTCCCCTCTGGCTTCAGGACTTGGAATTCCCTGCAGGCCTCTCCATTTAGGCTTTTCTGGACCCGAAGACGGGACCCAGGAAAACCGGTGCCTGCGGCTGAAATAAACCCGGGAGCCGAGGCCCGCGCCTGTGGTCCCTGCTGCTCGGGAGGCTGAGGCAGGAGGATCCAGAGTTCAAGGCCAGCCTCAGCAACTTAGTGAGGCCCTGTCTCTAAATAACACACGAAAAGGTTGGGGACGAGGCTCAGTGCTTGAGCATCCTTGGGTTCAACCCCTGGAGCCAAAACTTAATGACAATAACCCCAACCAAACATTCAGGGAAACCGTGTGTGACAGCAACGTGACCTCCCAGCCCTGAGATTTCTCCAGCAGCCACAGGTGACCGTGACAATGAAGGGGAACAGCGGCCGTGTTCCCTGACAGGGCACGGTCTCTGATTGTGGAAATTTCTGTGCGTGCCCCAGAGCCTCCTCTCCCAGCCTCCGAGGCCAGCACTGTGGCTGCCGGGGACCGTCTTCGGCACTTGCTACAGGGGGACCAGCGCGGCTTCCCCTGTAAAGATCGGCCTGGCTTGTCCCTCACCGTGTCCCCTGGAGACCTGGGAGCCGCTGAAACTTGCCCTGGCTATTTGGACACAGAGGAAGGACCCTCAGGGAGCTGGCCAGTGGCCTTGGCCTTCCGACCCACCTCCTGGCCACTGCTCACCGTGGACTTGGGGAGAGCGGGGCCATGCTTCTTGCCCTGTGGACCCAGGATGGAAACCTCAGGCATCAGCGGGTACTTCCGGGGTGACCTTGAGCCAGCCCCTCCTCCCACCACGCCTTGGTTTGCCTGGCTGCACAATGGGGTGCCCTGGTGGCCTGAAGGATGTGTTAACCTCTGGGCAGACTCTTAGCAGAACAGGCCCCAAGTGGATGCTCTGTGCATGGTAGCCCCTCTGTTGTCCTTACTCTCGTCCCTTGGTAGAGAGCGACCTTGGTGATTTAGTATAGTCTCCAACCCCATCAGGGACCCTGGCCCAGGCACCGGGGTCATGCTGTGACGACCTCCCGAGCAGGACCTTCTGGAGAGAAGAGCTCGGGACACCGGCTGCGGTGCAGGGGTGGACGCTGGCGGGCGGGTTAACAACCCCCTGGGACGTCCATGCCCTCTTGTCCAGAGCTCCTGCTGACCAGGGCCCTCCGTCCTTCCGCCCCGGAGAGCTGAATTCTGCCAGCAGCCCCAGAGCCCCCACAGGGCACAGCCTGTGGACATCTTGATTTAAACCAGGGAGGCCCTGTCGCCCTTCTGAGCTACACAACCTGACACTCCCTGTGGGTCCTCTTAAGCCACTCAGTTGGTAGTGACCTGGCGCAAAGCAACAGGAAACTGTCTGACATAGCACCTGCCCTCCCGTCTGCCCGTCCGGCCCTCGCACACAGGCTTCAGAGACAGGTTGGCACCCGGCCGCCTTCCCTGGGACAGGCATTGCACTGACCAACGGACACGGGCCTAGCTACTCCATCATCTCACACCTGCCACAGCCCTAAACATGTGCCCGTCACTGGCTGAGGGTCTGGCAGGAGCAAAGCCAGAGTATATAGCCCCACCCTGGGACATGGCAGGCCTCTGCTTGGAGCAGCCTCGTGGGTCAAGATGGATATGGTATGTTGGTCGGCTTTGTGTTACTATAATGAAATACCTCAGGCAAGCGCTAATGAAGAAGAAAAAAGGTTTGTTGTGTGCGGTGGTGCACTCCTGTCATCCCAGTGGCTTGGGAGGCTGAGGCAGGAGGATCACAAGTTCAAAGTCAGCCTCAACCATTTAGCGAGGCCCTAAGCAACTCAGTGAGCCCCTGTCTCAAAAAAAAAAAAAAAATTTAAAGGGCTGGGGATGTGGCTCAGTGGCTAAGTGTCCCTGGGTTCAATCCTTGGCACCCCCCTCCCCCCAAAAAAAGAAAAAAAAAAGGTTTATTTAGCTCACAGTTTTGGAGACTCAACCTCCAAGATCCGGAGGTCCCAGCATCTGGGAGGGCCCACAGTGGAGGGCGTCATGTCACATTGGGGCTTGAGCAGGAGGTCACATCTCAAACCAGGAAGCAGAGAGCGGGAGAGGCCAGGTCTGTCCCAGTGAAATGTCCCTCTCAAGCAGCGGGGACTGGCAAGAAGCACCTTAACCCTTCCCAGCCCCCACCCCGTGACCCAGGGAGTCCCACTAGACCCCTCCCTTGAAAGGCCCCCCCTGGTCCTCTGGCGCCGGTTTCCTGGAGACCAGTCCCCAACCCATGACCTTGGGGACACCCACACCAGGACCAGACCTTAGCAAGGGGGCTGGAGGCCTGGGCTGAAGGGCAGGCGGCTGTGGGGACCGCCACCCTGTCCCACCAGGATGGACAGGTGTGGTACCCACGTGGGGCCCACCTGGCCGTGCTGGAGGGACGTCTGTGCTGCCCTCTGCACCCCAGTGGAGCTGGGGGCGCTCAAAAGACCCCTGCAGCCCCGGACGCGCACTGGGCATGGCCGCCACCCGCGAAGCACGTGTCCCTCCGCTGTCCGGCCACCTGGCTGGGCCTCAGAAGCCTCTACCTAACGATAGCAGGAGCTCAGGGTGCCCAGGCCAGCCGACCCCCAGGCCCTCCCCGCCACGGTGACTTGGGGGTCGGGGAAATGCAGGGAGACCATTTCCTAGGAGCCCCTCATTTCCACCCAGCAATGACCGCCAACCTTGGGCGGCATCCGCCTCAGGTCATGTCCCCGCCCACCCGACACAGAAACACGCAGGGGGACAGTGTCTACCTCCTACTCAGCCCCCAGCGTCCGCGACACGAAACCTGCTGTTTTCACCTATAGACCCCCCCCACTTAAAAAATCGATGGCCACCCCCCGTGTCCTGTCAGTGAATCTTCTGCAGATCACCCCCAGAATACAAGGAGGGGTGGAGGCAGCTCCTCCGGACCGGCACCTCTGCTCTTGGAAATAAGGGCAGGGGAGGGTGTGGGTGGGGCAGGGGGAGTAGCCCCAACTCAGCCTTAGCTGCCCCCAGCACAGCCCCCCACCCACGCAGGACCCCCTGGACTTCACCCCTAAAGGCTGGGCCTCCACCGAGTTGTGAGCTGCCACCATCTTTGGGATATTCGGGTTTTATGAGTTGTTTTTTTTTTTTTTTTTTTTTTTTAATGGTACCGGTAGGGTTCCCAGGGCCACTTAACCACTGAGCCACACTCCCAGGCTTTTTCATTTTTTATTTTAAGACAGGGTCTTACTAAGCTGTTAGGGCCTGGCTAAGTTGCTGAGGCTGGCCTCTAAGTTGTGATCTTCCTGCCTCAGCCTCCTGAGCTGCTGGGATGGCAGGTGTGCATCAAGGCAGGCTCACTGAGGGTTTTTGAAGGAGGGACACAAATACCCCCGAGGTGGGGTGGGACACAGCACCTGGAGTACGCAGTTGCCGGGGTGTCTGCCCTGTGGCCAGAGTCCAGCTCAGAACTCTTGAGAGCCAGGGCTGGACGGGAGTGGAGGGCTCCTAGACACCTGCTCATGTCAGAGGCCGAGCCTCGGAGACAGGAGAGGCCCACGGAGTGCTGGAACCAGGCGGGAACCAGGTCCCCAGCGCCCTGCCCCCAGCTCCCTTTCCTAGGTCAGGTCAGAGGTGTTTCTGCCCTGGGGGAGGGGAGAGTCTTTTTTTCCTTTAATTTTTAATTGGCTGTTTTTAGTTCTACGTGACATTAGGGTTCGTTGTGACATAATTACAAAAGCATGGAATATAATTTGCTCTAATTGGGTCCCCAGCACTTCCCCCTCCCCCGCCCTCTTCCCCACCCCCTTCCCTTCCTTCTATTCCACTAATCTTTTTGCTCTTTACCTAGTTTTTTAAAAAACTGGTATCTTATAGATACACGTGATGGTGCGACGTACTGTGGCATGGTCACGTATGTGCACAGGGAAGTTATGTCACCTGCACTCCACTGTCTTTCCCGTATCCCTCCCTCTATCCCCTCATCTAGTCCACTGACCCTTGCTGGAATCCCTCCCACTCCCTCTCCTCCTTATTTTGGATTAGCTTCTGCATATCGAAGAAAACACTTGACCTTTGGTTTCTTAGGATTGGCTTATTCACTTAGCATGGTAGTCTCCAGTTCTACCCACTTACCAGCAAATGCCAGAATTTCATTCTTCTTTAAGGCTGAGTAATATTCCCTTGTGCATATGCACCACATTTTCTTCATCCATTCATCTGTTGAAGGGCCCCTAGGTTGGTTCCATACCTCGGCTGTCGTGAATCCAGTTGTTATAAACATTGATGTGGCTGTGTCACTGTAGCAGGCTGATTTGACTTCAGGAGAGACACCAAGGAGTGGGATACCTGGTCCTCACGGCGGTCCCCTTCCGGGTTTTTAGAGGAAGCTCCACACTGCCTGCTAGGGAGGCTGGACTGGCTCGTGGTCTCACCAGCATTGCTCGGGTGTACCTTTCCCCCACGTCCTCGCCAGCACCGACTATTGTTGGTATTCTTGATGATGGCCACTCTGGGGAGAGTGAGCTGGAATCTCAGGGTCACTGTGACTTGCGTTTCCTTGCGGCCAGAGATGCTGAATGTTCTTTCACGTGTTTGTGGGCGGTTTGTGTTTCTTCTTTGGAGAAGGGTCCAGAATGTGTCGTGTTGACTTCAGTGTTTCAGAGCCTCGCAGGCCCGCGGCGACAGCAGGCCTCGGTGGCTGAGGGGAGGCATCTTCAAGGGAGGCTGAGGGGAGAGAGCAGGTGCCTTCACTCGAAGCCCCTTAGCTGAAGGGCTGCCGTCCTGTGGGTTGGGCGGGCTCAAGAGGAGAGTGCCTGTGTCCAGGGAAGACCCGCCAAGAGCTCCACTCTCTACACTTCACACAACGGTGGGGCGAAGCCGCCAGCCCTGGGGTCTGAGATCGAATGCCTCCTGGCTCTGTGACCTTAGGTAAGTGTCTTCACCACTCTGAGCCTCCGTTTCACCAGTCCCTGAACAGGGCTGATGGTGCCTCCCCACAGGTGGCGTAAGGCTTGGAGATCAAGGACGCCAACGGCTTTTCTCTGGGAGGCGCTCAACTGAAGGTAGGTATTGGCAGAGTGAATCACCAAGTCGCTGTGAGGCTTCATTTTATGCTTTGTAAGGGTATACCGTGGGATTCTGAGTTCTAATCTTGGCTCCTGTGTGACCTGAGACAACTTTGCTAACCTCTCTGGGCTTTGCTTTACTTCTCTGTGAAATGGAATTCACCTCACAGGGTTGATACACAGCAAAATCAGGACAGTTGACACAGGTAGGGATTCAGCCGAGAGGCCCCTCCGGTGCTTGCTTCATGCTGGTTCTCTTGGAGGTGGGGTCGCTTCCATCCTGACGACCTCTAGAAATGTGGGAGGGCTTTCCTGTTTCAGCTGCTCTAGCCCACAGCTGGCCGGGGACTGGCTAAGGGGACTGCATTCACTGAGCACCTGCTATGGCTGGTGCTGAACCAGGTGCTGTCACAGGCTTTATATCAGGTGAACATTCTAAAGTCCTCTGAAACAGGGAATCCTCCTCCATCTCGCTGGAACAGATGGATATTATTACAGAGCAGTGAAGGGGCTGCCAATGTCATGGCTCTGCAAAGCAGAGGAGCTGGGATTTGAACTCCAAAATTGTAGCTGCTCCCCCTGCACCAGACCCACCCACACGGATCTTCAGCCACCGCCTCCCCTCACTTCCCTGAATACCCATTCCTCCAGCGAGCTCCTCTCTTGGCTTGTGCCTTGGATAGTAAATAACGGCTCACCTCAATCTACCTTCATCCATCAAAGCTTTTGTTGAGAACCTACTACAGCTCCTCGACTGGACTACTCCACAGGCATGAAAAAGCACAGAGCTTCCCCAGGTTCCCAGTGTGTGGGCTGCAGCACCGCGACACACTGGTTCTCACCTGACCGTTTCACAGATGAGGAAACTGAGGCTCTGGGAGGTGAAGTGCTTGACTTTGGTTCATTTTATAAGGGATGGAGGAAAGATGCAGAGTTGACGCTTTGGAGTTAGATTCAGGTCCCCTTTACCTGTACTGGTCAGCGCCTGTTATGTTTGTCCATCTATCCATCCACGCATCTGTCCGTCCACCAATCCAGGCGCCCACCACCAGTCTACCCGTCCACCCTTCCATCACCTCTCCCTCCCGCCCTCCTTCCCATGGTCCACCCGCCTCTCTACCCCCTGCAAAGGGAAAATGGCACTTAGATGAGACCCAGCCCGTGTTCCTAGGGACCTTCCTGCCCTGGCTCCCGCTGCCCCCTACACACACACCTGTGGCTGCGGACATCTAACTAATGACCACTAGATAAAACTAAAAATGTGGTCCCGCCGTCTCACGGGTCCCATTTCCGTTGCCCCACGTGCACCTGGTGGTTCCCACAGTGACAGGGCAGGTCTCCAACTCCGTGGAAGGTTCTAGCACAAGTGCGGCTCTGAGGCCCAGGCCGGGGGATGCATGGGAAGGGACACTCGGTAGGCCGTGAGAAGTTCCAGGACACACCAAGCACTGTCTGAGCACCACGCGCTGACGGTCAGCAGTAGCAGCCACGGTCACCCGTCGGTGATGAACTCGGTGATTTGCCAAGTCTGTGGTGGGTGGATGGTTCCACATTTTGCTAGTGGGAGTTTGAGACCCATTTTACAGATGAGGAGGCCGAGGCTCGTCGGGGGACGGGCTCAGCAGGCAGGCAGGGCTGTGGAAGGGACGCTCGGGAGCCAGTGCCCCTGTCCCCTGGTCAAGTATCCCACAGGCGTCTCCGCTGGCACCTTGACATCATTCAGAAGAACCTCAGCCACGTGACTCGGACGCAGCCGGCCTTCTGGCTCCTGCTGAGCCTGCTCCTGCCCTGCACAGAATTCTCCCCGAAAGGCAAAGGTCACCCAGCCTGTGCCCCGGGGGACTCTCCAGGGCCAGCCCTCCCTGTTCCCGAAAGGTCCAAAGGGCTCACCGGGGCCAGGTGTTCCGCCACAGCCAGGTCCTTCCCAGGACCCCCTGCGGCGAGTCCCGTCCACCCCACAACTCAGAGGAACCCTGAGGGCTGTGGGCCATGGCCCCTTCAACTCCTGGCTCTTGGCATCCATTGTCCCTCTGACCTGATGCCCTGGGGCCCTGGGTGGGCAGACAGACTGTGGACTCGGTCTACCACTCCGTCAAATATGGAGCCCTGTGTCCAGTGGAGGAGGAGAGAGGACAGAGCAGGGGGGGAGAGAAGGGGGGAGGGAGAAGGGGGCAGGAGGCCGTGGGTGGGGGGGAGAAAATCATCAGAGCTAAAACGATGTTTGCTAAAAATCTTTTTAAGTCATCACCCTTGGGGAGAGGGACTTTGGGGGTCTTTCTTTTAACTTTGCATCTTAAGATCATTTGTTGGAGTCCATTAACAAATTTGCCAAAACAGACAAGCATAAGGAAATCATGGTTTTTTGGTAGCAGGGATTGAACTCGGGCCACTTGACCTCCGTTCCACCTCCCCAGCCCTGTTCTGTGTTTCATTTAGAGACAGGGTCTCACTGAGTTGCTTAGGGCCTCCATGTGGCTGAGGCTGGCTTTGAACTCGCGATCCTCCTGCCTCAGCCTCCCTAGCCCCTGGGGTGACAGGGGTGGGCCATCACCATGCCTGGAGGAAAGTAACTTTTGAACTATGGCCAGTGGCCTCAGGTGTGGGTTCTGTTGGCCCCCTTGCTCAGAATGACGTGCACTTCCCATGGATGGAAGGTTAGCCGGCCGCCTGGGAGGAGCAGAGAGCAGGGTGGTCTCTCCCTTGGTCTCCGCTGTCCCACACGCAGCCTGGTCAGGGTGGGCTGGGCCTTGGCCTTGTAAATGTCTGATTAATGACCAGAGAAAAGAAACTCATTATACCACCACGGATGGTCCAGGTTAAATAACAGAAAGGACTATCAGAGCAGGGATGCCGCAGGGCACCTTCAATCAGCCATGGCCACGGGGACAGCGGACAGCCAAGGCCACCAAATCAGGACCACCAGAAGGCGATCGTGTTTGGTTGACGTTGATCATGTAGCCAGGGCTTCTTCGCAGAAAGGACCACCCTGTGGGCAGAAGCAGTTCTCAGGGTGCTCCCCAAAGTGAAGTCCTAAACGTCACTGTCAGGGCTGTGAGAAAGGTCAGTCTGGATGTCCACGTGGACCTCTGGGCCAGAAGCTCCGAGTCAGGGCCTGGAAATCCACGTTCCAACCAGCCTGTGGGGGAGGCTGCCGTAGGTATGAGTCAAGGTTGAAAATCATGAACGTGGAGGCAGACTCAACTGCTCTAGCACAAATCCTGGCTATGCCACTGACAGGCTGTGTGTCTTTGGGATAATGTTCTCACCTCTCTGGTCTCTGTGTCCTCATCTGTCATATGGGCATGTCAGCAGCGCCCACCTCACGGGGTGGGCGTGAAGGGCTGAGAGAGTCACACAGAGCAGAGCAGTACCCACACTGGGCCCCAGGGATGACACTGGGACCCTATCTCATGCGGTTGAAGCTATCTTTGGGTGTCAGACTCATTCCGATTCCGAATAGTAAACGTGGTTAGAAAGTTTGCCTCAACAGGTCTCTTCCACTCTGAGGGGCACCAAAACCGGCTGGGGGTGTCGGGGCGGCAGGCGGTCTGAGTTAGGAGTTCTCGCGAGATCTCAGGTGAGCGGTGCTGCCGTGCACTTGGAGTTCAGCCACACTCGGCTTCGGCTGGGCTCCCGAGATGCGCCAAAGGTCCCAGGCTGGACCAGGGGAAGGTGGTGGAGCAGGCAGGGCTCAGGACATCCTCTGAGGACAAAGCACCGTGACCTTGGAGCCAGTCCTGCAGACGAGGCTTGAGAGCTTCCCGCCTGCTTTCCAGGCCGGACTGAGTCCTTCCCTCTCCGCCCTGGGCATCCTCATCTGCCACGCAGACCCCTCGGTGCCCACTCTCAGGACGGGGGGGACAATCACACCCTCATTTTCCCAATGGAGTATCTTTCCTCGGGACCAGGGCTTTGCCAGTGTTTGAAGACGGTGCAGTGCCATGGAAACCAGGAATGGCCACATGTTTTGTCCACCAGGTGGGCGAGCCGTTGCTGCTGCAGGTGTGAGCGCTGAGGCCAGCCGGGGGCTCGCCCTCCGGCCCCGGGGACAGTCCTTGGTGCAGGTGCGCTGGAATCCGGATGGTTCCAGGGAAGGCCACGCAGAGAGGAAGTCCCCGTGTCCACCTGACGCCCCGTGCCCACCTCCGTGCGCTCTGCCGCCAATGGCAGAATCCCAGGCACTGCTCACGTCCAAAGGGTCGAGCTGGGACTGGGGAGGGAAGGGGTGGGACACAGTGGTTTCCAGAGTGAACAAAGACTACTCCTGAGGCAGGGGAAGCAGGTGCCTCTCCTGGTCACGCACGTCCCCCCGCCCCACCCCAGGAACATGCTCGCACACCCCGCACCCGCGCCGGCCGCCCCAGCCTGCGTGTCACCCCCACCAGCCCCTTCCCGATGGCTGTCTGCAGGCAGAGTCCCCGACAGAGGTGCTCCGGGCTGGGAGAGGGAGAAGCCGAGCTGGGCCAGGGGAGGCCGGAGGCAGAGGTGTCCTCAAAGAGTTAAAGCCTCGCCTCGCCAGACTGTGAGCGCGACTCCCGCCCCCGCCCCCCTCCATCCAGCCAAACAACAGCTTGACATTTTCCATCCTTCACGAGAAAGACAAAGACGGGAAGATATTCCCATGATCCCTTTCTGCCTGCCTAACCGGGAGCTCAGGTGCCGCAGCGCTTGCCCCTTGCCGGCCCCATCAACATGAAGGGCGATCTCATCCCTTCTGCATCTTTTTCTCGCCACTGCTTGATTAATTGGCTGGCGACGACGCCGGCGGAATACCTAATGCCTCTCCTTCCCCTATTCTTCCTTTGCAGGTTTTTTTTTTCTCCTTTGCTCCATTTACATATACTTTATATTCCATAATTTTCACCCAAAAAGAAAGAAAGAGAGAGAGAGAGAGGGGGGATTGGGGGAGGGGGGGAGCACGGGGCCCATCTCAGTAATTTGATGTAATGACGGCATGTCACCAAAAAGAGGAATTAGAAAAATCTGTAGGTATTTAATTTATTCCTGGGTGTTTTTTTTTTTTCAAGTAGATCTCTCAGAGAGGAGCATTAATATTCATGGACAAGGGGAAAAAGTATACTCAATAGGAAAATTCCAGATTTTTTTAAGGGGGGAGGAGACTAGATTCAATGCATTTTTAAGCACTATTATTTAACTAATAGCGCCGAGGCCTCCAGGCCCCGCCAGCCAGCGGCAGTGGGGTTTGGGGTCTGCCCTCCGGGTTGTGCTCGGTGGCGGGCTCACTCCCACGCTGTGGAGGCAGGAACACTGGCCTCTGCTTCTCCTGCCTCCTGGGAGGAGGCGAATAAAGAGGAAAAACATAAGTCAAGGCCTTTGCAGAGTCCCCAGGCGGAGTTTGGGTCCCTCCCCAGCCTCCCTGGATGGCAGAAGGGTGGCTGACGGGGCTCTGTAGGCGGAACAGTCCCCTGGGGTCTCTGGCTGGGCCACCCTCTTGTCGTTTGCTGTGTGAAGCTGGAGGAACAGGGACAAACACCTCAGGGCCCCTGGCTGGGGCAGCTGGATGGTGCGGGGTGGGCAGCCACTCTGTCCAGACGACCTCAGGAACGGTAGCTTCTCCTGGTGAGGGTGATGTTGGGGGGTCCCACGAGGGTGGGTGGGATGGTGGGCCCTTCGGCACACAGATGCCCAGCTCCGTCATCACCAAAAGGGTCAGAAGCCCACCTGAGCTGTGGGTCCTGGGTTTGAATCATTTGCCAATGGTGGTGTGAACGACAGTAACTGCTCTTATGAACAATGCCTCGTGTTGCTGTTTTTTTCTTTAATGTTTTCTTCTCTTTTGTTTGTACTGGGGCACTTGACCACTGAGCCATATCCCCAGCCCTTTTCATTTTGTATTTAGAGACAGGATCTCACTAAATTGCTTAGGGCCTCGCTAAGTTGCTGAGGCTAGACTCCAAGTCACAATCCTCCCGCCTCAGCCTCCGAAGCTGCTGGGATGACAGGCATGCACCATGGTGCCTGGCTTTTCTCTCTTTTTTCTTGTTGAGTTCAAACTACCATAGAATATGCTACACTCATGGGGGTGTTGTGTGTTGGCTATTTCCCCCATTCATACCCTACCTGAATCAAAATATGGAGAATTTCACTCTCTGAGCAGGAAGTTTGGTGCTCCCCCAAGTCAGTGCTCCCTCTCCCAAGACAGCCACCTTCCTCCTTCCTGCACCACAGAAGAGTCCTGCTTGCCCTTGAACTCTGTGCCAACAGAATCATAAATATTCGAGTTTCTTTCTCAAACATTAAGTTTTGGATTTTCATCCACGTCATTGTGTGGAGTTGTGGTTTATTCTTCTTATTACTGTACAGCATCCCAGTGTATAAACAGACCAGAATTCAATTATCCACTCTCCTGGGATGGCCCTGGGATGGTGTTTCTGGCTCTCAGGAACCAAGCTGGTATGGGCTTTTCTCTTCCTACTTTCCCTGAGTCATCCACCCTCATTCCTCTTCAAAAGATACCCAGGGATGGAATCTCTCTGGTCATGGGGCAAATGCCCATTTAGCCTTAGCAGGAACTGCTGAAAGGCCTTCAGAATGGTTGCTGAATTAACATGGCGGCAACAGTGCCTGGGGTCCCAGTGGCCCCCAAGCTTTCAGCCATTTTTGGTGTTGGCATCATTTCTGTTCCTTTTCACCTCTTTGGGTCACATGGAAGGTGCAAGAGGAAATCCAGACAGAAACCAGAGACAGAGTGGGGGACGCTCAGTCAGAGCAGGGGAGAGAGAGAGAGAGAGAGAGAGAGAGAGAGAGAGAGAGAGAGAGAGAACCAAAGAAGTCCAGGTGGAGACTTGGACAGAGGAACTTTGAGGGCAAGGTCAACAGATGGAGGAAAACCAATTCCGAAAAGAAAGGAGAGAGAGGAGGAAGATGGAAATGAACCTGCGATGGCGGCGGAGGAGGCAGAAGCCAAGCTGGGCAGGCGGTGTGGACAGGGGCCGAGGGGGAGGGGGAGGGGGAGGGCGGAGGGGACACGCGGCCGCGGGAGGCGGGCCCCGGAGGAGGGCAGGCGTCGAAATGGGTCTCTTGGTAGTTTATGAAACACGGCCTTTTTTAAAAAAAGTGCTTCTTGATATTTTTATGTTTATATGTTTTAACTTCAACCGGGCTTCATGGAAAATGCATGAGGAATAAGTGGTTTCCGGGGATGTTTTATACATGACCCGGGAGCTGCGCGGAGGCCGGGGTGGGGGAGGCCGGGTGGTGGAGGCAGGGAGGGAGGGAGGGAGGGAGGGAGGTGCGAGCCGCTCCCTCCTTGGCGGCGGGGGCAGGTGCGCTGGGCAGACCTGGCTTCTCTCAAGGTCAAGGGCAAGGCGACCTGGGCAGGGTGGACAGGGTGGCCACCTGGACCACCCCTGGCCCCGCCCACCCTGGGACTTTGACCCTCCCGGTCCCCCCTCTGAGGCCCAGTTCCCATCTGCACCGTCGGGCGCTCCAGGGCCAACCTGGGGAGAGCATGATCCGACTTGGGGTCAAGGGGACCCCAGAGCTTAAGAAATGGGGCCACCAGCCATGTGGAGGCCAGCCGCGCAGCACGAGTGAGCCGGGGCGGGGTCGCAGCCTGAGCTCCGCTGTCCTCTGTCCTCCTGCAGGGGTGGCCGTGTCCCAGGCCCGAGGGCTGGGGGACCCAGTTTGTTCCCCAGTGTTGCCGCCACCTCCCTATGGTCCTCTGGGGCTCCATGTCGCAGCATGTCGCACATCGGCACCCCTTGCCTGGGAATGTGCTGCCCCCTCAGCTCAGGGGCTCCTTAGGCAGAGACAGCAGTTCACAGGCCCCTTAAGGCGGGGGGCGTGGAGGCCTGGGATGAACAGAGGAACACAGAGCGCTGCCCCCCAAGGGGACAAAAGGACATTTCCGCCATTTTGCATGAATGCCTCGGGCTTCCCTGACCTCTGTCCTCTGGCTTAGGAACCCCTCTTTCTGGAAGCTTCCAGAGGGGTCCTGAGCCCGGGGACTTGGGAGCATCCTGCTCATGCGACTCTCCCTTCTGTTCCCAGGGCCAGCAGGGAGGGGCTGTGCCTGTCTCCGCACCCCAGGAGCTGCCCCAGGCCTGCAGCAAGCGCCCGGGGAGCTCTGGATCAGGACTCTGTCAGGAAGGTCTGCGCAGAGATCCCAGCAGCTGCAAAGGTAGAGGGTGGGGGAGCCTTCTAGAACTTTCCTCCTGGAGGCTAGATCTTGGCTCATTGCAAGGGCCCTGCAGCGCTGTGTGAGCTCTGGAAGGGGGAGGTCCAGGTCTGCCCAGAGCCCGCCTCCAGTTCCCAAGAAGCCACAGCTCCCGGGCCTCACAGGCAGAGGGAAGAGCCAGGCTGTGCCCAGCAAGGACTGGACTCTTTCCTCCTCTGTCTCTGGTCTCCTGTGGGACGCATGGCAAGTCACTACCCTTTCTGGGCTTCCGTGTGCCCAGCTGTAAGTTGGGGTGGTGTAGGAACTTGTGGGGTGGGGGATTTTCGAGATCCCTTTGATTCTGAGTTACTGGCTCCGAAGCTGCTCCTTGGGAAGAGGTGATTTGCAGCCCAAAGGTGCAGGAGAGAGGCACCATCAAGGCTCCTTGCAAAGAGGCTCCTTTTAGAGCACCCCAGAGAGGAAGGGGCGGACCCTTTCTGAGGACTGCAGGGAGGCAGAGGGCACCGCGCAGACCTGTCACCTGGAGCCACCTACGCTGAAGCTCCTTTACCCTGCCAAGTTTTCTAGGCCTGAAAATCCAAGGGGAAAAAAATAGCACCTGTGAGGATGTTTTGGCTCAGAGAGGAAAGGAAGCACGTGCTCTGGAGGAAAATGTGGAAAGTCTACAAAATAAGAAGAAGGACAACCACTTGTCGAACCGCATTTATTTAACACCTACTGTATGCCAATCATAACACAAGGAAACTGGTTTGCCTGCAGCTCTCCTATGTACGTCATATGTATGATATATGTGTACAGAGCATGACATTTGAACTCTGCCATTTTATTTAAATTTCCACTATATTCATTTTGATGTCAGTGGAGCTGGTTCCTCAGAAGTCCAAGACTCACAAGTCAGCTTTGATTTTTCTGATTATAAAGGTAACGGATGTGTTCACTGAAGCAAATGTGGACATTAGAGGCAAATAAAAGAAAAGATCAATTACAACCCTCACCCAGGCTTCTCTCTGTGCATCCAGGTCTCTTGACACATGGATGTGTAACCTGCTTCTTCCTGTGCCCATGGGCCCCCTGTCCCCTGGTCATTGTCCCGCAACAAACTGAAACTCACCAGAGGACAGCAAGCTACCTGGAATCAGTAATTCTTGTCTGATCAAGTCACTCATATTCAGAATAGTACCTGGCACACAGTGCCAGTAGATGTTCCCTAAGTAACATGTGCTCTGTGCTATGGAAAGAATGAATGGAATATTACTCACCCACAAAAAAGGGTGAATTTATGATTTTACTGGTGAATGGACGGATCTGGAGACTATTGTGCTAAGTAAAATAAGCCAGTTCCAAAAAAACCAAAAAAAAATCAGATGTTTTCTCTGATATGTAGATGCTAACACACAATAAGGGGGAGGGGAAATAAAAGTTCAGTAGATTAGACAAAGGAGAATAAAGGGAAGGCGGGGGGGGGGGAATGGGGTAGGAGAGACAGTGGATGGAATCTGTCTTACTTTCCTGTGTACACATGTAAATACACCCCAGTGACTCCCCACATCATGTTCAACCACAAGACGGGGATCTTAATTAGAGTAAGATGTGCTCCATGTTTGTATAAATATGTCAAAATATAATCTACTGTCATGGATAACTAAACAAAGTAAAGAAAGAAAAACAAAGAACGAATAGAAGTGGAATTCTATGGGCTCACAGTTGTATAATCTGTATCAACATGTAATCAGCATTTTTTTTACTATGAAATAATCCCCTGTGACACAACTGTGACACCTTCTTAGTATCACAGCATACACATGAATTGTAACTTTTCCAGTCTCATCTTGTGGCCATTAGACATCTCTGGGAAGATCCGGGTAGCCATTCTATACACAAATGCATGATTATTTTCTTGGAATAAATGTTCAGAAGTGAAATCAGTGGATCCAAAAGCAGGTGCACACAGTGGAATATTACTCAGCCATGAAAGGAACAAAGCGTGGCTAAACACACGGCTTCAGTCCTGCTCTTCCCAGCTCTTCCCAGCTACAACATGGATGAGCTCAGAAAAGGACACAGTAAGAAAGAATCTAGACTTGAAAGATCCCAGGATCCACTTAGAGGAAATGCAGAGTAGGTAGATCAGCGGAGACAGAAGGTGGATTCACAGCTGCCTGGGGCTGGGAGAGAGGAATGGAGAGTGACCGCTAAATGGACATGGGGTTTCCTTTTAGCGTGACGAAGACGCTGCAGAATTAGAGGTGACGGTCACAGCGCCATGGGTGCACTAAAAGTCACTGAAATGATTCAATTGTTCGAAATGGTTGCTTTTATGTTATGTGAATCTCAACTCAATTACAAAATCAAAGTAGGCATGACACCCCGGCCACCTTGCCACATCTCTGTGTCCACCAGCCATGCACCTGAGCACCTGTTCCCTCACAGCTGGGGGCACTGAGGGCTCTGTGCGCCCTGGCCTCTCTGCACCTGCGGATGGTGAGACTGGTTTTACTGGGGTCGTGCCCATCTGTACTCCACGGGCAGGTTCCTATTTCCAGATTTTACCAGAGTGTTGGTCTTTCTGTATCTCGAAGACCCATTTTCCATTGATGATCTCCTCCCTTGGGCTAATCAGCTTTTTTTGTCACTGGGACCAAAATGTTGGACAAGAACAACTTAGAGAAGGGAAAAGATATCTGGGGCTCCGGGTTGGTCAGAGGTCTCAGTCCACAGTCGGCCAGCTTCATTGCTCCGAGCCTGAGGTGAGGCAGAGCATCATGGCGGAAGGCCCCCGAGACAGCAGCTGAGCTCAGGGCAGGTGTGAGGAGGAGGAGGGCTGGGGAGAGGGAGAGGAAGGGTGGGCAGAGGACACACCCTTCCGTGGCATTTCCCCCATGACCTGTTTCCTCCAGCTAAGTCTCACCTCTCAGTAGTCTACTTAGCCATGAATGGATTAATCCACTTAATGGATTAATCCACTGACAAGGTCATATTTCTCACAATTGGATTGCATCATTGCCTAAAAGCCCCACCTCTGACCTGTGCTGCACTGGGGATCATGCCTTCAAAACATGAGCTTTTGGGGGAACTTTTCAGATCCAAATGATAATATCATGTACCTCTCAGACTTTATCAGTCACTTATCATTTTTCCTTTCCATTTTCTTTTCCATTTTAACAGCGTTCTAACTTTATAGTCCTTGCTCACCTACCAGAGACTACCTCATCCTGTATCACTCCTAATTTCCTCCTCTTGAGAAAGCTCACATCCACCATCCGTGGGCTGGACTCAGCCTCACCCAGTGGTCCCTGGCTGATTAATCCTTAGTGTTGCTTGAGACCTGGGTGCACAACACAATTGCAGGCCATGAGATAGAAGGAAAACTTGCTGGGTTCTTCTGGAAGACTGCTAGTTTCTTACAAGGAGATATTCATGAAGCAAGACCCCTGTTTTTCTTTCCATGTTGCTGGATCTGGGAGTGATGCTGGAACCTCTGCAGCCAACTTGTGTCCATGAGGAAAGTCATTCCAGGGACAAAGACAACATGCAGAAAAAGTCACAGAGGAGAAGGACCCAGAACCCTGACGGGACTGTATCAGTGGACCCTCCCTTTGAGCTTTCCATGAAGTAAGACAATGGACCTACTGAGCGGTTTAGGCAGCTGAATAAAGATGCCTGTTACTGCAACTGTAGTACCCTAAAGCACAAATTTCATTCAGGGGAAGTTATTTCATTTTTCACTTTTAAAAAAATCTACAAACCCACCGCTCCAATAAGCATTTTTTAAGCTAAAACCTGATCATTTGACACATATCCTCAGATTCCTAGAAGAAGAATTACAGGACGAAATGATATGAATTTTTAAAGTTCCTTGATTCATGTTTTCATTTCCCTTCAGCTGGAAGACATATAGGTTTCGTTCTTCTCTCAACTAGAAAATGGGGGGGCAGGGGTTGGACCCCAGGCCTTCTGATATCGCATCCAAAGCTGAAGAGGGCTGGCCTGGGTCCTGGCGAGGCTCTTCGCAGCCTGAGATCTTGGGCCACGAATTCTGTTTGCCCGAGTGAGGCTCTCCAGGGAGGCCGGCCTCCATGTCTGTGCTTTCCTGTCCTCACACTTGTCACACGGCATGTCATCACGTCAGTGGGGGGGAACGTTAATAATGTTGATCTGGGTGGTCTGGATCCCCCACGGATAACCTGAGGAAAGTTCTGGACTGACTCCTAGCACCTGTGCTCACCTGTGCTGGTCTTCGAACAAAGCAGCCCAGACAGAGAGGAACGGGAACAGGTTCTCCTCTGTCCTGGAGGTCGGATCTCTGACACCAGGGGTGGTGGGGCGGGTGGCTGGCTCCTTCGGTGGACTGGCAGGGGGATCTGTTCCACGACTCTCCAGGCTCCTGGGGCCCACCTGTTCCTGGCCTGCAGATGGCCGGTCACCTTCTCCCCGTGTCTTCCGACGCTCCTCCCTCTAGGCCTCCCAGGTCCACAGTGCCCCTCTTCCTAAGGATGTGGTCATGCTGGACGAAGTTCATCTCTAGGACCTCTCCTTGTTGGCTCGTTCATCTGCAGAGAAGAGATTTGCAAATAAGGTGCATTCACAGGTCCCGGGGGTTAGGACGTTGCGGTTCCAACCAGAACAGCATTTGGAACCCACGAGCTGGTACACAGGGTGGCCGGGCTGGTGAGCCCAGGAAGGTTGATCTAGAGACCCCGAGTCTGTCTTTTACTCTTCTCATTCATTTCCTATCCCTCCCTCCCTCCCTTTCTTCCTCCCTCCCTCCCAACCTTCCTTCCTTCCTTCCTTCCTCTCCGGTGCTGGGGATCTAACCCAGGGCTGGCACACCAGGCTAGCGCCCTACCCCTGAGCTAAAGCAAGATGCCTGTTACTGCAACCAAGAGTACCCTAAAGCACAAATTTCATTCGGGGAAGTTATTTCATTTTTCTTTTTTTAAAAAAAATCTACAAACCAACCGCTCCAATAAGCATTTTTTAAGCTAAAACCTGATCATTTAGCCCTAGAGTTTTTCCTTCTTGGTTAACACATGACCACCGCACATACCTGCGGGGTCCAGTGTGCTGATTCAATACTCGCACACAGTGAGCCCTATCTAATCGGGGTGATTTCCACGGCTGCATCCTTACCATTACATTTGGGGCCTTTAGTTCCTCTAAGACTCACTGGATTCTACTACTCACTTGAGTGAGAAAGGACAGGGAAGAGATGGAGGAAGCCGCTAGGGAGATTCCCTGCTCCCGGGGTCAGGGTGGGAGGTGCAGAATCCCAATCCACATCTCCTGGGCCTTCTCAACACCCCTGGGTCCTGCCCTCTGGCAGCCAGAGAAGCTGAAGCTTTGAAATCCAAGCTGGCCAAGGGCAGGAAGCCCACTTTGAGGGAGGCAGCGAGGAGCAGGTGGGGGTGGAGTGCCTGCAGGGGACATGGGCTCCCTGGCCCTCAAGATGGGGGGATGCTGAGAGCAAGGGCAGCAGGTGACCTGCCCAGAGGACAGCCCTTGTCAAGACCAATGCAGGTCCCGGGAAGCAAGGGCGGGCGCCTGTTGCCCTGCCCACTCCCATGGTGACCACAGGTTGGAGATTGGCGTCAGTCCCGCTGGCCCAGACTCCTGGGTGTTTGAGGGACACTCCGCACGGGGCCTGAGAACCGTCCTCTCTGCTGCTGGTGCCAGCTGCCCGTCCATAGGAAGCCAACGTGTCAGCCTTCCTGCCCACCGACGCCAGCCCAGAGGTGCCAAGGCACCCGCGCGGCAGAGCCAGCTGGCAGCGTCGCGGAGAGCCGCGGGCCGGGCCGGCCCATCTGCTCGGCGCTGCCAGCTGCATGCCTGTGGGAGGCGGGCGGGCAGCCCATCCGAGTGACCGAGGTGCCAGCCACCGGGAGCACCGGGCCAGCTGGCAGGCTGGCAAGACTGGCCAGCATACCCATCTGCCCGCCGGCGCCAGATGAACGCGCAGGGGAAGTGTGCCGGGGGACTGGGGTGCCAGCCGGCTGGAGTTCCAAGGCATCGGAGCCCTGGTCCCCTGTCCCCTCTCTCCTCCAGAGTATGGTGGCACGAGATGGCGTGTAGGAGCCGGGTGTGAAGGGCCCAGAACTCCAGAATTATGAACGCGCGGATGCCCAGAGCGGACCGGGAGCGCGCACACCAGGAGCGCGCACATGGGTAGCTAACCCGGTGGGCTCTGGGGGCCGGTTGCCTGGGACTGGATCCCCACTCTGACATTCCTCAGCTGTGTTGCCTCGGGCGGTCCGCTGAATCACCTGGAGCCTCAGTCTTCTCATCTGTAAAATGCAAAGTGGCACGGGTTTCCTTGAGCCCAGGTGAGGACAAAATAAGACGCGTCCCCAACATTTAAGGTGGGATGACCACTCCACACAGGGCGATTCCCATTCTCCACACTAGTATTTGAGTTGCAAGACGGGAGCGTGTTAGCTCCAATGAGAATCAGAGGGCCTCTGATCTGATGTCACCATTTTCAAGTTGGGGGACCAAAGTCCCTGGAGAGGGAGGGCTTTCCCCAAGGTGGCAACCACACTGAGAGACACCGGGGTGCGGGCGCCGGATTCCAGAGCCCCGCTGCCTTCCCTGGCCCCGTGCCATAAAATGCTCACCTGAAACACAGGTGATGGAGAGGTAGGTGTTGGCACCCCCAGAGGCCTCAAAGGCTTGGTCACCAGGGGAATGCCTCGGTGGGGGTGTGTTTGTCAGCACACGCATGCGCAGACGTGTGCATTTCTGTCCACGTGTTAATACCTCTCCTTGTGGGGAAAATGCTCTCTGTCCCCACATAGCTCAACATCTCAAGGATGGAGGCCCTGTTTTGTTCAGGAGCACCTCTCGCATCCCTTGATATCTGGTCCGTCAGGTGCCACATCCCCAGCCCTGAGAATAGGGCGACACTTGGAAGGACGCCAGGGTCTTTAGACCTTGAAGAGTAAATGAAGAGGGAGACTTCGTCTGGCCTCCTATGGCTGCTGCAGTTGGGTGGCCCAGGATACCCAGGGTCCACACAGCGACCAATCAGAGCAAGATTCCGGGGGTTCCCAATCCCACCCCCCGCAGCCCCTCTGGGTTCCCACGCAGAGCCTCGCTGCTCCGAGTTCGCACCCAGGACTTACAAGGAAGCCAGCTGATCTTTTGGTCTTCCACAAATGAAGAGGGCAAGGGACAGCCGCTGTGATAAAAGCAGATAGCGGTGGCTGCCGATGCCTGGATGGACGAGGGAGAGATAGGATCGTTTGGAAATTGCCTCTTAATGTAAAACTCCGGGGGTGGAGGGCCATTTTGCCAAGGGGCAGGCACCCCGCCGCGCATCCCGCGGATGACCTCATCTCCTTTTGGAAAATGAGTGATGCTCCTGGTGATGGATCTGAGATTCGGTTCAAGGGCTCCTGTCCAAATGATCACAGAACCCAGTGCATTCTTGCAGAGATTTCTTTCCAAAATGTAAGCTTCTAAAATGGTAATTAAAGAGCAGGGATCTCTGTCAACCAGAAAGCTTGGCTCTCTCAAAGGACTAGGTCAGGGAAAGGCACGGATTGCCAGGATCTGCCTAGGACCTCATTGCAGGGACAGAGCTAACAATGAGAGAATCCAAGGGAAACAAAGAGGAGGAGGCAGGAGGAGGGGGTCAGTCCAGGTCGCTTTTCACTCTGGACCTGAATGTTAACACCCGCAGGCTGCATATGCCCAGGGAGGGCAGTTTCCAAAGTACTTCACACGGCGATCCGTCACCTCATTTATTGGACTTATCAACCAAGGAGGAGACCCATGTGTGTGCTCATATACAAATATGATGTGCAAATATAAATGCTTGCAGAAGAGTACATAAAGTACACACAGACTCGGGCACGGATGGGAAAATGCACAGAGATACGCAGCATGCACGCGCATACCCAGGCTCGCACACACACACACTCATACACACGTGGCCAATCCTTAGCTGCCGCATACACTGAACCTGAAGGGGTGTTTTCAGTATCTGGGGCCATGATGCTCATGACAGGGGATGCCTCAAATGCTCCACTGTGGAGAGCCACACTTTACCTGTCTCTTGGCATGGTGCTGCAGAGAGCCCTCAAAAATCTTAGCAAGCCAGGCTGGTGCATGACTGTCATCCCAGCGGCTCTGGAGGCTGAGGCAGGAGGATCCCAAGTTCAAAGCCAGCCTCAGCCACAGCGAGGCTCTAAGCAGCTCAGTGAGACCCTGTCTCTCAATAAAACACAAAAAAGACTTGGGGGTATGGCTCAGTGGTCGGGTGCCCCTGAGTCCAATTCCCCGTACCACAAATAAAAAATAAAAATGATGATAATAAAAATAGCCTTAGCAAGCTCCTGATGCATGGTGGGGCTGAGAATAGTGCCTCAGGGGGACCTGGAACCCGGGGTCCCAGTCCTCCCTCTGCCCCTTGCTTGCCATCTGCTCTCTTTCCTGCTCTCTCTGGGCTCTGCCTCTGCTTGCTGCGGCATTTGGTCTTGGGGAGGTTCTGGAGAGAACCAAGGGTTAGCATTCCATATGTAAGACTCACATCTTACTAAATTTGCCACTTGCAGCGATGCCCTCAGCATACCTAAACTTTGTGTCCCCGTCCATGAAATAGAAATGGCACTGTTCATTGGGCACCTGCTGTTTGTGAGTTGTCGGTGTGTTCCAGGCAGAGAAGAATGCAAACACAAAGCCCTGGGGCCCTGGGCATGGTGCTCTTCAGCCACCGACTCCGAGGTGAAGCACCAGCTGTGGCTGCGTCTGCTGATGGCTGATCAATGCAGCTTTACTCACCAGAGGACCAGAGAGGCTGCCTGACTTGCTTGGGGTCACACAGCTGTCGGATGGAAAAACAAAACCAACAAACCAATGAAATAACTGAAATCAGCCAGGACTACAGGGAGGGAAGGGTTTGACACAAAATTTATAGGACACCAAAAAAACTCAGTGGTCAAGATAAATTACATTTTAATGAGATATAATTTTTCAATGAAGTTTAGTGCCAACAGATCTGCAATGAACACATCGCCAAAACATTTTTTTTAAAGACAGCATTAGGATGACTGAGTTTTCTTTTTGCTTCAGGCCCCAAGATGGCTCTCCAGGGCATTTATTTTAACTTTTTAGACTTTGTTCATCATTGATTTTTAAATTATTTTTTGGGGGTGGTGATGCCGGGGATTGAACTCAGAGGCACTCAACCACTGAGCCCCATCCCCAGCCCTATTTTGCATTTTATTTAGAGACAGGGTCTCGCTAAGTTGCTTGGGGCCTCGCTGTGGCTGAAGCTGACTTTGAACTCGCCATCCTCCTGTCTCAGCCTCCTGAGCCGCTGGGATGACAGGGGTGCGCCACGGTGGATTTTTTTTTTTTTTTGCATTAAATTTGATTTTTAAAACTTTGCATTAAAATATTTGACTCAGATTTTGAGGCTTTGGTGCCCTTTAAATTTTTACCTAAAATGTGTGTCCAACTTTCCTTGCCCAGTGCTGGCCCCAGAGGAGCATCAAGGAGCCGTTGCTCCCCTCTGTATTTACTCATTCATTCCTTCGCTTCTTTGTTCAGTCATTTGAAAGATCTTTTTGGCTGATGATTCTGGAATCTTTTTGGCTGATGATTCTGGAACAGACCAAGTAGCAGAGAAGAAGATAGTCACGGGCTCTGGCCTCCGGGAACTCAGTCCCGGTGGGGAAGACAGATAAGAGTAAAAAAAGAAATATGCAGAGACCAATATAAGATTAGAAGTATACTAATACATACGGCAGAGGAGCACTGAGGGGATCTGACCCAGAACGGCAGCCAGCGCGGGCTTCCTCCGGGAGGAGGCATTTGAGTTAAGCATCTGGGAGTAGATGGAAGGCACGTGGCTAAGAACATTTCAGGCAGAGAAGACGACAAATGCAAAGGCCCTGGGGCTAGGACAAGGGTCTGGAGGGTACTTGGAATGCAGAAGAGACCACGGAGCAGAAAGCCAGGAGGAACAGGAGCAAAACAAGGACAGACATCAGTAGGACTTGGAACCACAGCAGGGGAAGGATTTGGTCTATGGTCCAAGGGCAATTGGGAGCCACAGGGGGATGTAGAGCTAAGGAGCAGCGTTATCAGGTTTGATCTTTAGAGTCATTTCCCTGGCTACTGGGTAGAAAGAGGGTGGTTGGGCAGTATGGATAGAAATTGGACTTTCCAGGGTTTTTTTTTTTTTTTTGGTACCAGGGATTGAACCCAGGAGCAGGGCACTCAGTGGAGCCACATCCCAGCCCATTTTATTTTTTTATTTTGAAACAGGGTCTTGTTAAGTTTCTTAACTCCTCTCTAAAAGTTGCCGAGGTTGGTCTCCAACTTGTGTGATCCTCCTGCCTCAGCCTCCTGAGCCACTGGGACTACAGTCTTGAGCCACCAAGCCTGGCTGGGTTTCCTAGGTTCCTAACCTGCTTCCTCCTTTTTTGAAACATAACCTCAGGCGCAATATACAGCACTTGCCTTCTCTGTCCTTGGTTTGTGCCCCTGTGAGAGGGGTTCCAGGCCTCTGAACGATATGGAGGGACTGATGGAGACCACTGTGTTGCTCTGTGGAACAGGCCCGACTTGGCTTAAGCACTAACTGCGGCCATCATTATTACCCAGAATAGATTTTAGCAAAATAAACACCGTGAGACAGCAGCTCCTGCCCTCAGCCCCGGGGGCAGCTCAGCCTGCCTCTCGCCTCTGCCTGAAGCTCTCTGCTCCCCTCATTAGAAGTGGCTTCGCTTCCTGCCGAGTGCTCTTGGGAGGAGAGGGCAGGGAGGCTGCGGGGACGCCGTGAAGGTCTTAAAAGAAATTATAGCCTGCATAAAAATATTCACTCTAGTGGAGGACCTTAAACCATTCCCTGGGGCACTGAACAGTGACTGAGCGTATATTACTGTGCACTTAAGGCGACTGCAGTCACCCAAGGTCAGAGCGAACGGAAGGGGACCGTTTAAGCATGGAAGTGCCCCTAATAGGAGCATCCTCCCCCCCTCCCCCACCCGCCTGCGCTGGTCCTGGCCTCCCACCCACATCCCGAGCCCAAGGGAGTCGCTGAAGCCCTGGGGGACAGAGGTGCCGGGAGGGCAGAGGAGGACCGTCACCATCTCAGCTGTGGTCTCGGAGTCCCGCAAGGCCTCGGACCTCAAGATGATCATCTGTGAAATGGGAGCCCGGCCACGTGTTCCGTTCCAGCTGCAGCCGGAACTGAGGACCTCCAGGCAGGACCATCACCGGGCAAGCCACCAGAAATGAGCGTTCCTGTCACTTGTGTCCTTTCCAAGGCAGGCCCCCACCCCGACCTCAAACTCCAGGTGACTTCTCATCCAGCAGGAGCGACCCTAGTGCTCCTCTCCAAGCCGGGTGCGGCCACAGGGAGGGCTCGCAGGTTGATGGTGGGGACCGAGGAAAAGTTGCGCGGTCGTGTGCTGAGAGCAGAAGGGTCAGATCTCCCTCGTCTTGGTTATTTATTTTATTTTGTTTATTTATGTAGCTCTTTCTGCAGCGTGAACTGTCAGCGACCCCTTTTCTGCCCACCTGACTCTGGGGGATTTCCTGCTCCAGGTCCCAGCAGTGTGGAATCACAGGTGGCCTTAATCCTCGGTAGACCCCCCTCGCCGCCGGCGTGAGCTCACGTGGGTAAAGGGGGACCCTGGCATCCCACAGGACTGAGGAGCCTGATGTCACGCACAGGAGGGGGTGATAGGGAACAGGGACCAGAATCCCTCCCGAGGAGATCCCGCCCCCAGCCAGCCCGGATCCCCACGGTCAAGGGCAATCCTGGGTGGACGCGAGGATGAGGGAGCAAGTGCGCAGGCGTGGTAAGCTGTAGGCCTGGTGAGCTTTCTGCGCGTGCGCAGGCAAGTAGTGAGTGGGCGCATCCCGCAGGTAGTCGGGGTGCGGGGGAGGGCAGCAACAGGACAGTCTGGTAACTGCAGCGTCCACCCCAGCTCCTGTGGCCAGAGGATGCCCTTCAGGCACCGTCTTTCTGGGCCAAACCTCTAGGGATCAGCTGTCTGGGGGGAGAGGGAGTTCAAAACGGCCCCCGCCCATCTCTACTAACATTGAACGTTCTTCTAACATTGAACGTTGGTGCCTCTTTTTAAAACGTCTTTCGTTTGCTCTTTCTTTAAATACCTCTTCTGCATTCTTGTCTGTGCTCGGCTTAATGAACTCTGCAATCAGAGTTTTATTTATTTATTTATTGAGTATGGGGATTGAACCCAGAGACTCTGAACCACCGAGCCACATCTCCAGCCCTTGGCTGAGGCTGGCTTTGAACTCGCGATCCTCCTGCCTCCGTCTCCTCAGTCACTGGGATGATAGGCAGGTGCCACCGCGCCCAGAGTCTTATTGCCCTTGTTTTCCCATCACAGAATCATTCTGTGATTTGATGGTGGCTCTTGAGAAGTTTGCACCAATCTGCTCTGGGGTGGGCATCTGGCCCTGTGCTGTGGGGCAGGCCCGGAGGAGGGGACAGCCCTGCCCGAGCAGCCCGCAGCCACGAGAGGGGCCCCGCTCGGCTCCCACCCGGGCTCCCGCCCCTTGGTGATGAGTTGGAACCCAAGACAGCAATACAAGGAGTGTCGTTGGTGGGCGTGATGGAGTGTCTGCTGAGTGGGCCGCAGATAAGGGCCTGATTTCAGAGGACGCTTCATCATTTCGCCGTAAGAACATGTTAACGGGTGATTGTTTGAATGTCTCCGGCTAATAGGATATTATTCATAACACTCGGCTAGTTGGAATGGAAGATGATAAGAAATTAAATCCTTAATGGCTTTCTTTAGGGGAGGACTTTTCCCAGGGGAATCGGGAACCCTGGGAAAGCGCTGCCTATGCCCTGGTGATCTCTGCAAGGGGGGGACTGGCTTTCAACAACCCTCCAGGGGACACCCGGAGGGTGCAAGGAAGAGGAGGAAAGGAGTCTGCATTAGCTGAGCACCTACTATGTGTTTGATGCCTGGTGTGTAGAAATATCTGTTAAGCCCATTTGAGAACTTGGAAAACTGAGGCTTAGAGAGGGGAATTGACTTGCCCATGGCCTCATTTCTAGAGCCGAATTCGGGATGTGAGTTCCAAAGGAATCTGCTCTTCATGAAATGCAATTTATGGAAGAGAGGTATGGAGAATAGGCGTCCTTCCACAGATTTGAAACATGGAGAAACTGTGGTCTCCCCAGGTACTGTAGGCAGGTGTCTGGAGTACTCTGAAGGGAAACCTGGGATTCTGTAGGCGGCTTCTGTTAATTCCCAGGAATTGTCTGCTTCCGGCATATACATAGCCAACATCCCCCATGGATACTCCTTGTGATTTCAACGGTTCTCTGTTTCCTGGAAGATTTTCAGAGATCCGCTTTCTGTGTCTTTCCAACAATTAAGGAGGCTTCTAACTCCCTGTATTAAACCCCTTCCTGCTTGAAATACCTAGAGAATAATTATGCACATGCACAGGTTTACACACACACACACACACACACACACACACACACACACCAACTCACAAAGAGAGATTCTCCCCAATACAATTACAGGCCATGCATCCTGGCAACATATGATATTCAAATAATTATATCTGCTTTGCAATGTGGAAACCATTTCTGGAACAATCTCTGGAAACCTGGGAATACAAATTCCACACTACCTTTGGAAAACAACTGCTTTTTTTTTTTCCATGTGATTAATTCCTTCTCCATGAACAGGGGCAGAAATGTTGGTAAAATTCTTCAACAGGCCAAATTCCCTTTCAGCGGGAACTCACCAGAGCAGCTGGCTGTGAATATTTACAAGTGGATGCATTCTTGTTTGTTTGTTTTTCATTTTCTCAGAGTGCAAACACCCCGCGTTCCCGGCCTCCCTACTCTTTCCCCTTCAGGTCTCATCAGTTCCCACAGAGGCAGCCAGCTTGGTTTTCCATTTGCAAAGTTCACAATTCACCCAGCCATGAGCTGTGCCTTTAACCACTGCTAAATTGTTTCCTGACAGCCCTTGCTACGATTTCTCCCCTGACATTTGATTTACATATGATCTTTAAGAGCTGCCATGGCGGTAATAGCGATTTGGTTAATATTCCAAGGCCTCGCCAAGCTCCGTACCTTGCAGGGCCCTTCATTGCTGCAACGTGGCAAAACGCATGTACCAAATAAATGTATCGCTAATGAAATAAACGGATTATGGGGGAGAATCAATTGCCCGGCTGCCGGCATGAGGCACCAGGAGTTAATTCTGTCTGGCTCTGCAAGGGTAGATGTTAATAGAATAGGCTTTTTCCCTAATTGGAAAGAAAGTAAATGAAGTACAGTAATATTCTGCGATCCACTGGACGAATTGACTTCATTTCCTCTTAGTCTTGCTTGATGAGTGTTTACAGCATAATAGAAATTATGGTCTTTTGCTTCCCCAATTTTTCTTTTCTTTCTCTGGTCCTCATTATCTTTATTCTCCTTTTTTTTTTTTAACATCTTATTTTCTTTGTTCTAGCCCTCCCTTTAGTCTGTCCATCTGTCTGTCCATCCTTCCTTTCTTCCTTCCTCTCCCTTCTTTTTGTCCTTCTTTCTTTTCTTCTTTATCTATCCATCCACTGATCCATTCATACATCTTCCCATTTATCCATCCGTCCATCCTCCCATCCATCCATCCATCCTCCCATCCATCCACCAATACATTCATCCACCCACCCACCCACCCACCTCTCTCTTCATCCAGTTAATAAATAGGATCTTACACAAAAAAAACGTTGTCAAGATCCAATAATACAAACCAGTAAATCTGGGTGAAGCCCCTGGCACATGGAGCCACCACCGACATTGCCACCCTGCCTCCACCGTCTCCACCGCCATCTTGGTCATCTTCCTATTCATCATCTGTCTAATCTGTCCATCCGTCTACTGCTCTGCTAACGTGCCCTGGAGGCTGACGAGCTCGTCAAGGCCTGTTAACCCCCGTGAATACACTAACAGAAGCAGCATTGCTAAGAGGCCCTTCCACCTTCTGTGCTCTTAGCAGAGAGTTTCCTGTCTTCTGAGGACGGAGGTGTTGAGAGTCCATTGCATTGGATGGATCCGCCAAGGACTGGAACCAACTGTGTTAGGGGAAGGGCCATCGGACGGGGATGTGGAGTAGACGAGACTCTGAAGGGGTCTAAGAGAAGTGTCTGGGTACATTCTGGGGTTTGGAGGACTTTTTCCTAGTTTGGGGTCATGCATAGATGATCGGACCCCAGTGGAAAGACAGAACATGACTTACTGACTGAAGGGGTCAGGAACCAAAGCCCAGGACAGCACCAAGGACAGCTCGAAAGCCTTTAATCTCAACTTTCATTGAAAAAACAGCTCCCAAAAGAATCTTCCAGTACAACCCTCCTTAATGGCATTACAGAATGCTGACTGTGCTTGACCTCCCCGTACGCCAGCTCAGCACTTAAGAGGTGACCCATGTTACCAGCTGTGGATGAGGAAACAGACCCAGGAATCCAAGGGTATTGCATCATGCTATGCAAGGTCACATGACCCACAAGAGACAGGTTCAGGGTTCAAACCCAGGATTCTCAGTCCATTGTGATTTTCTGACTTCAGCTTTCAGAATTGCTTGGGAACCTAATTTGGCCTATTGATTCTTTTTTTTTTTTTTTTTCTGGAACTGGGGATTGAACTCAAGGGCACTCAATCACAGAGCCCCATCCCCAGCCCTATTTTGTATTTTATTTAGAGACAGGGTCTCACTGAGTTGTTTACAGCCTCACTTTTGTTGAAGTGGACTTTGAACTCAAGATCCTCCTGCCTCAGCCTCCTCGCACTGGGATGACAATCGTGTGCCCCTGTGCCCGACCGCCTATTGACTCTTAGAGAATAAACCCAAGCATCTCCATCTGTAATAACCTTCCTGGGTGACCTGGATGCTGATGTTTTGCCAACAAGCTCCACCTGAGTCCTGGTGGGACGTGTTTAGAGAGCCTTGTTTTCTTTGTGGGGCTCCCTTTGGCCACTCAGCACCATGAGAGAGGCTCCAAGAAGATCAATGTGAGGTTTGGAAGGGCCAGGAGTGGTCATTAACCTGCACACACATTTTTGTTATTGTTTACAGACAATTTCAACTTCTATTTCAAGGGCAGGACTTCCTCTGCTTGAAGGGCATGGTCTCATGGTCTGTTGAGGTCTTCTACATGAGTTCAGAACCTAAATGTACATTTCCTGTCTCATGCTGCCCAAGAGCAGTTGTTCCTGAATGCTACTGTGTGTCATGCAGGACATGGGGGAAGCAGAGATGAGTCCATCCCAGTTTTTACCCTTCAGAAGTCGAATGTGAAGGCAGGTGCAGTGGCACCCACCTGTCATCCCAGGGACCCGGGAGGCTGAGGCAGGAGGATGGCGAGTTCAAAGCCAGCCTCAGCAACAGCGAGGCCCTCAGTAACTCATTGAGACCCTGTCTCTAAATGAAACACAAAACAGGGCTGGGGATGGGGCTCAGGGGTCGAGGGCCCCTGGGTTCAATCCCCCGTATGCCACCCTCCCTCCAAAAAAAGAAGTCAAATATCAAAACCATAGTCGACTCTCTATTTTGCATCTGGTGGCCTGGGGTCCCTCTAAAGCATTTGTCATCTCGTTCAGCTGTCTCCTCTCTCCCCCACCCTGCTCTTACTGCTGACTCTTGCTTATGTAAACTTTGCTGAGAATTTGAGCAGAAATAGTAAATAATGAAGCTCCAGCGGGTTTTGCACTAATTTCCCAGACATTTAATCAATACGGGGCTGCCCCGTTCATTACAGCTGTCAAAAGTATGCAAAATCGCCCATCTGGTCCTCTCAGGTACGCTGGGAGCCGGAGTCACCAGTTGCTTGGCTAATTACCACGCCCCCCTTTTCCTTAGGGCGAGCCTTCCCCATTAACCACGAGCTACTAGCTGAAGTCCAAAGACAAACAATAAATATTTAAAATGGCATCGCTGAGTCTGGGGTCCTTAAGGGTGGTGGGCCTGGGTGGTCGCCCAAAAGAAACAGGGGTGTTTTTTTTTTGGGGGGGGAGGGTGCATCAGCTCCCCATTCTCCACCCCCACCCTAGCCCTCTCTCATCCGGGCCTCCTTCCCTCTGAGGCCCCTCCCCTCCGAGGCCCCTCCCCCTGAGGCCCCTCCCTCCGAGGCCCCTCCCCTCTGAGCCCCTCCCCCAAGGCCCTTCCCCCTGAGACCTCTCCCCTCCGAGGCCCCTCCCTGCCCCTCAAATATTTAGACCTATTAAAAATCATTGGGGGGAAAAATGATCTATACAAAAGCTTTGCATAAAAAAGTGATCAATGCAAATTCCTCAGAGGAAATTGCTTCAACAGATGGAAACGGCCCATTTGCAACAAATGCCGCTGGCTGTGCAGATGGTAATTATGGGATGTATGTAAACATGCAAGCTCTGGCGAGCAGAGCAAACTGCACTGCTGAACTCAGCCTGCGACGGGCCGCCTGTCCTGGCACTGTCCCCGCCCCGACAGGCCCCGGGGCCAGGAGATCGAGAGGAGTCCAGAGGCACCTCTGGGTTTGGATTCCATGGCCTATTAGCCGACCGGTTGCTTGATTACAGGTCTTTTTGAATTGGTGATGGAGAGAAAATGACACGTTTCCTAACCCCTGGGTGGACCAACGCTGTGGTATGGGTCTCCAGGGGTAGGAAATCCACACTCTCCGGACACTCGTGATGCCACGAGAACTCTGCTGTTCACCTGGAATGCAGCCTCGTGTCTAGTCTTTGCAAAGAGTCTGGGAAAATTTGGTGCTTTTTTTCTTTTTCTTTTTTTCTTTTTGCACCAGGGATTGAACCCAGAGGCCCTCCACCACTGAGCCTCACCCCCAGCCCTATTCTCTATTTTATTTAGAGACAGGGGCTCACTGAGTTGCTCAGGGCCTCGCTGTTGCTGAGGCTGGCTTTGAACTTGGGATCCTCCTGCCTCAGCCTCTGGAGCTGCTGGATGACAGGTGTGCCACCGTGCCCAGCCTTGGTGTTCTTATTATCATTATCACCACCATTTTGCAAATGGGAGACTGAGACCTGGCGAGATGATGTGATTGTCCCAAGATCACAAAGATAGGAAGTAAGGGAACCACGGTGTCTCCGTTACTCTTGCTGAGGAACAATATCCCTAGAGCTCAGTAGCTTCACACAGTAAGCGGACAGGTGGTGGGATGGTTCTAGTTGGGCAGAGCTTCACGGAACATGGGCTCACTCATGCCAAAAGACGGTCTAGACTGGACTTGCTCAACTTGGTCATTGGCCGACGGTTGGGCTGAAATGAGGGGAGTTCAGGGCCAGGAGGCCCCCATCCTCTGGCACAGTCATGACAGGCAGAGGTGAACATGGTCTCGTGAAATGCATCCTGGGAGAGGCACATGACCCCTGCACAGTTTGCAAATAATAGGCCACTTTCAAGACTTGAACTTAGAGTGGCTCGGGAGGCTGAGGCAGGAGGATGGCAAATTCAAAGCCAGCCTCAGCAACTTAGGGAAGCCCTGTCTCTAAATAAAATGCAAAATAGGGCTGGGGAGAGGGCTCCGTGGTTAAACACCCCTGGGTTCAATCCCTGGCCCTTCCTCCCCCCAAAACAAAGACTTGAACGTAGAGTTCTCTAAGACCAAAATTCCCAGGGCACTCAGCCCATCATTACAGAGAGCTTGGTCCCTTTGTGCCCCCTACAAGGACTCTCTCCTAGCCGCAGGTCATCTAGGCTCATCTCTTCCAGACCCGGTGGTTCTCTTTCGGCTTCCCTTCCTGGGATGCCTGATGGCAGAGCCCGCATATCTGAGTCCTGGCCCCGTTTCCACCCAGGTTGACCTGTGGGCCTCAGTTCTTGGCCTCCCTGAGCCTCAGGGTTAGAGAAGGTGGAGTGGATTCAGCTTCACGTTCCTTCCTGGCAAGTGCCTAGGAGTGGTCTGAGGAGTGGTCCAAGGTCCTGGCTGCAGCAGAATAACCAGGGGGTGACGAATAACTTGTGTAGATTGATACAGCAGGAGTGGGAGCCGTTTATTGTAGGACAGGAGGGGTATATATACATTCCACACAGCTTATCTTAATTAGCATAAACTAGATACAGCAGTCAACCAATAAGGAATCTCCACACTTAATGGCTCACTTTTGTTACTTCTCAAACCACTCCCTCTGGCATTTTGCCAGGCACCATCCAGACTTGTTTATGAACTCTACATTCCCCTGGCAAAATGCCAGGTGTTATTTTGACTTATTTACAGACCTTAACAGGAACCATGGGCCCCCAGAGGCACATAAAGGTCCCCTGCCTGTGTGCAGCTTTCTAGTTAGGCAGTGACAGAGGGTGGTGGCCTTGGGTTCTGGGATCAGGCAGGCTTGGGCTGCAGTCCCGTCCCGTCTGCTGGATGGTGGCCTTGAGGGATCACGCCATCTCTCTCCCAATCTCTCTGAGATTCCATGTTTTTCCTCCTCTGCTTTCAAAGTGACCCGGTGGTTAGGTGGCAAACGCGGCTTAACAAACGCTGGGTACAGTCGCTTTGGTCACCTCGACCCTAGGGTTCTCCTTCCTACACCTTATCTCTAGGGATGTCACCCCAGTGGGGGTTTATTACCATTATAGATGAAGAAATGAAGACCCCCAAAGAGGAAGTGATTTGTTCAACAAAACACAGGGTCTGCAATGCGCTCTTGACCTGAGAGTCCACCTGGCCTGTTCCTCCCTGTCCTAGTCACCATGCTGGTGTCCTGGACTCACCTCCAGCTCATCCTGGAGGTGGGCCAGGAGCCCCGGAGGGAAGGGGGGCTACAGAGGGAAGAAGTCCTGGGAGAGGGGAACAGAGCCCAGGCCCAGGTGCTGCAGCCTTGGGTTTGTAGGGCACATCTAGTCACGTGACTTCTCTGAGTCTCAGTTTCCTCATTTGTAAGTAGGACCAAGGCTAGGACTGGGCCAAGGAAGCACTCTGGAGAGTGACCTATGACACACACTTCAAAATCTCAGCTCTTTTTTTTCCTAGTAACAATTGCCAAACCATTGGGCCAGGCGGGTGATGGACAGGTGCCCCACGGGAAGGTCTAGTACCCTGTTCTTTCGACCTTAAGGTATATTAATTTTCCTGAAGAAATGCCCAAGGTTCTCCCTCTAGAGAATCGGACTCAAGAGGTCGGGGGGAGGAGAAGGACCTGCATTTCTGAGCAAGTCATCTTTAAATCAGTTTGAGAATTGCCTCAGACACCAGACTTCTAAATACTTTAGGGTTTCATGAAATTCTTTGGAATCTACCAAGAACTTCCCATCTCCATTCTTTGGCTACCAATCACATCTGTGGTTCCTCCTACCGCAGGGCTTTTGCACCTGCTGCTCTGTCTGCCTGGGAGGCCCTGCCACCTTCATCCTCCGGTCGGAGCTCATCTCTACTCAGTCACTTCCTCAGAGAATCTTCTCCCAATTTTCCAGACCAGGCCAGCTAGTGTAACACTGGGATCGCCTTCTACCCACAGTTGGGATATGACAGATATTTATGGGGCTATTTGGTGAAGATCCATCTCTCTCCTACAGAGTGTGAGTCCCTACGAGGACAGGAAGTCCATCTGCTTTGTTCAGCTGTGTATCCAGTACCCAGTCAGTTGAGTGTCCAGGCTGTGCAATAACTGAACAGATCAAAGAACCACCAGAGCAAACAGCAACAAATTTCACGCAGGCTTAGCATGCTCAACTACCTCTTGCATCCATCCGGGGACTCTGGGTGAAGACACCTCATTCAGAGGCCCCACCTCCTCCTCTGGCCACACCCCCAGCCCTATCTGTAATTTACTTAGAGACAGGGTCTCATCGAGTTGCCTGGCATCTTGCTGTTGCCGATGCTGGCTTTGAATTCGAGATCCTCCTGCCTCAGCCTCCCCAGCCGCCAGGATTCCAGGCCTGTGCGCCGCGACGCCCGGCCGTATTGCATTTTCTTAATGATGGTAAAGTCTCAAGAGGAACAAGGTTGAATCCTCATTCATTCACTGGACAAGTCTGTTCCGGGCATCTCCTCTGTGTCCATATAAGAGATGCAGGGATCAGTCAAAAGGGCCCCAGGCTGCAGGCTGCAGGGACAGTTATGCCAACTTGGGGACCCAGTGTGGTCAGTTCCAGGATCAGGGCGCTGGAGGGCCTGCGGGGACCCAGCAAGAGTGGGCCCACCAGGGCGGGCTGCCTGTAGGGGGCGCTACTCCGGCCGCATTTCGAAAGCGTGGAGTTAGCTCGTGAAGCGGAGGTGGGAGAACCCGAGTGGACCTTTAGGTGGAGCAGAACCAAGGCAAAGCCCAGAGACTGCATCCGGGAACCCGAGGGGGTTCCACAAGGAGCCGGGACACGATGGACGTGTCCCTAGCGCATTCTCCGGGCGCCACCATGGAAACAGCACGGAGGGGCCAGGAGAGGGACAAAGGCCCAGTACCGGAGAGACTGAGGCCCACCCTGGTCGCTGCGCGGGGGCGAGACAGTTAACCAGACCCAGGGCGGCGGCGAGGGGGGCGGGTGTCTGGGAAGTGGCTCCGACGGGAGGCAGCGGAGGGAGAAGAGGGGTCTTGTCCAGGTGTTGGTTGGAGAAAGGAAAGTCAGCTGGCAATGGAGAGCAGATTGACACGGGCTCAGAGCCGCCCATGACCTCCACCCGGCAGGCTGACCATCAAATAAAGCCACCCTCTCCCCAGGCACGGTGGCGCACGCCTGTCACCCCAGTGGCTTGGGAGGCTGAAGCAGGAGGATCGTGAGTTCAAAGCCAGCCTCAGCAACAGCGAGGCCCTAAGCAGCTCAGTGAGACCCTGTCTCTAAATAAAATGCAAAATAGGGCTGGGGACGGGGCTCAGGGGTCTAGGGCCCCTGAGTTCAATCCCTGGTACTCCCACCCCCAAAAGGCAGCCTCAGGAGCAGACTCTGGCTCAGCCCTGTGGGGGGACCCACTCTCCAGTATCTTATAGGGAGGGGTCTTTAGTCCCCACAGGATCACACTGAGTAGAAACTGTGAATCTTACTCAGGGAAATGGAGGCCAGAACGTTGTCCCAGGTCACATGTTCTCAAAGGGCCGTCAAACTGGGAAATGAGTCGGTGGTCCTTCCTGGCGTTCAGATGCTCTGAGAATCCTGCAAACGCAGAAGCCTGAAAGCAAACAGGTAACGGGCAGCGCCAGGAAAGCACAGAGGACATCACCCCACAAGCGAGTTGGCGGCGGAAGGTTCCAAGGCAGGAGGCCCCCAGGCTGTGCAGCCTCGCCGATGTGATTACTTCTTGCTCACGCAGAGATGAGAAAATTCTGAAATTTCACTTCCCAATCCAGAAAATCTGCTTCCCTTGAAAAACCCTGTCTGGCAACATTGGTTAGGCATTCCTGCCGGGCAGCAGCGGCTGGGAGGGAAAGGGCAGAGCTTCCTCCGTTTTGCCGCAGTCTCCACCATTCCCTATCGCCTCCCTCGGGCCCACATCTGCTCAGCCCTGGATGTGTTGGATGATGCAGCTTCCGGGCTCAGGATCTTCCAGTGTCAAAATTCTCTGAGTCGGTTCTAGCTCAACAACCGTGTGAACAAGACACTATGATCCTGATGCCCAGGTTGCTGAGGAGAAGACTGAGGTTTAAAGAGCGGAAGGAAACTGTTTGTAGCCTCAGAGACCCTAAGTGTGACCTGGAGAGAGAATGCAGGTCTCTGGACATGCCGCCCAGGAGGCAGATGCGGGGAATGCGCTGGAACTGGCATTCCCCCCGGGCTGAGTCTCTCCTTGCTTCCCAGGTCTGTGGAATCATCCAGAATCCTCATCCCGAGGCTCTGAAAAGCAGCCAGATTCCTCCCTGGGCTGCCTCGCTCCCCCCACATTGATCCCCAGCTTTACGAGGGTGATAGGCCAGACCTTTTAATTGCGTTATTACATCTTTATGGCCCCTCATTGAGGAGGTCTCCTCCGCCGGGCAGCCGGGCACCGGAATTTATATGCGGAACTGAAACATTTATTGGAATCATATTGATAAAGGCCTGAGGATGCTCGGCTGAGCCTGGGTCCCTAGGAGGCGGGGGACGAGGCGGGTCAACAGACTCGGAGGACAGAGTTGGTCACTGGTGAGATATTAGGGCCAGTGCCCCCCCTGCCCTGCCCAGCCTGGACATATTTCCTCTATTGTCCACCCGGGAGGCCCTGGCGGGGACACAGGAAGCGGGAGAGGTGGGGGCAGGGGCGGGGGTCTCTAGAGAAGCCGGGTTCCAGGTACCTGGGGAAGCTGGGGTGAAGCCCCGAGGCGCTGAGAGGGGGGGACATTCAGGGAAAGGCTCTGTGTTTGTCACCTTCGCCCTGCTGTGACCAAAGGACCGGACAAGAACAATTAGAGGGTGAAAGATTTATTGGGGCTCCAGGTTTCGGAGTTCTCAGTCCACAGACGGCCAACACCACGGCTCTGGGGACAAGAGAGCAGCTTAGGACGTGGCGGTCAGGAAGCAGAGAGAGCTCCACTCACCAGGGACCACTCTAATGTCACCACACCAGTGACCCGCCTCCTCCAGCCACACCCTACCTGCCTGCAGGTAGAATGAATCCATATCAGTGGATTAATCCACTGATGAGGTTACAACTCTCATGACCTCATCTTGTCACCTGTACACTCTCTAGCAAGGTCTCCTATAAGAGCTTTTGGGGGACACCTTATATTAAACCACAAAGGTGCCTCGTGAACCCAGATGTTCCACAGACGCCATGAAGCCACAGAGCATAGACTTTTCACGGAGCTTCCCGACTGGACGTGGGTACATAACAGGCATTTCCCGCTTAGCAGGCTCCACCCAGGAGGGACACACCCCCCCCAGTGTGTGCAGCTGTGTTCACCTCGGGTAACACGAGTCTCACAGGTCGGGGATCCTTGAAACCGTCTCTTCCCTCCTGCCTTTATTCTGCCCACCACCAATACTTCAGACTCTACTTTTTCTTCTTCTTTTTTCTTTTTTGGTAGCAGCAATTGAACTCAGGGGCCCTCGACCACGGAGCCACATCCCCAGCCCTATTTTGTATTTACTTAGAGACAGGGTCTCACTGAGTTGCTTAGTGCCTTGCTTTTGCTGAGGCTGGCTTTGAACTTGCGATCCTCCTGCCTCAGCCTCCTGAGCCACTGGGATGACAGGTGAGCGTCATCGCAATCAGCTCTACTTTAAAAATATTTGGAGACTCTGACCTTCTTACGTCTCCACCGTTTTCTTCCCGGGTGAACACTTCATCAACTCTCCTTAGATGATTTCTCCTTGGAATGAAAGTTTTGGTTCACCATCTTCTCGCTAAAATCTGCCCTGATCACCCCATTGGAAATCACAATCTACTGTCTGACCCTGCTCTGTTTGGCTTTGACCATCTAATAAACATTAGAATGCGTTAGCAGTGCTAGCTACGTCTCCCACCAGAGTGCAAATCTCTTGAGGGCAAGGACTTTTATCTGTGTTCTTCATGGCCATGTTTCTGGCCCTGGGAACAGTGTCCAGCAGATAGTAGGTGCTCAATAAATCTACGTTTAATGCATTCATGAATGGATTTGGTTGGAGCCAGGTCCGGAGGGGGGCCTCGCTGCTGCAGAGGGGGTTCAGGCCGTACCCTGAGCTCTGATTTCCACCCTGCATGAGACTGCATTAGCGGAGTCCTCAGCACGTCTAAAGCAATCAGCGAGCCTTCCCGGAGCTCTGAATTAGTAATATCACGCGCCATGGAGTCGACCCTAAATGGAGAATTTGGAAGAGGAATAGCTCAGGGGTTAATTTGAATGTATTTCCATGTCTCAAAATCAGCACATTGTAGGAAAAAGGAAATCTGCTTAGCATAGTAAATGGTATTTGATGCGTAGCCCCTTTCTTCACGCACGACCTGGGGTCGTCTGTCTCCTTGATTTTGAGAACATCCCGGTGCTAAGACAGGGCAGGGTGCCACGTTAATTGGTGGCAACTAATTAGACCCTGGTTCCTGAACCTTCCGGGGCATAAGCCATCGTACTTTGGTTGGCGTTGTAACCGGTCACTGTCTTTCTAAAGCGCTTCTACTTTTCATGAGAGATGGTGGCCCACGGCCGAATGCTCCTCCAGGAATGTGTTCTCAGGAAGGGGAGAGAAGATGAGCGTTTCCGGGCTTGGATCCCTCCTAGCAACGGGTCAGATGTCTTGAGGTGTGTGTCCTGCTTCGGCCGTTCCCTTGCTGCGTGAACTTGAACTAGACCTTCACTGCACTGGGCTCAATGGCCTCATCTGTGAAATGGGTATGATACAGCTCGATCCCCTGAGTCCTGGGGAAGAGAGAGAGGTTGTCATTCCCTGAACAGAGATGTGGAGTGGCACAGGCTAGGCACGTCATGCCGTCACCCAGCTGCCATCTGAGGAATCTTTGGCTGGGCGTCTGAATGCGTGAATGGCCGCAGAATGAACAGGTGCAAATCAGAGGTGATAGGGACAGAGAGTGCGTCGAATGAAGAAAGATCCGAGGACTCAGGGCTGCTTGACTCTTCCACATTAAACTTCACAGTCTACTCGTGAGGAATTCCAAATTGAAGAATCCTAACGCATCACGGCAAAAGGGGCGTCCCGGAGCCTCTTCTCATTTTGAAGATGAATAGAATCAAGATTCCAGAGAGGGAAAGGGATGGGGCCAAGCACACACAGCAAGTGTGAGGGTTAGGGCTGAGGTTGAACCAGGTGCCTTTGTCCCTCAATGTCCCGGGCCCCTCCTCTCTATGGGTCCCCTTCTTGAAATACACAGGAGGGAGGGCCAGAGTCCTAACCTGGGGTTCCAACAGGGAGCTCAGGAGGCAGAGGAAGAAACCCCCCCCCTCAAGGATGAACAGGGCGAATCTCATGGGGTCAGGAAGATGTGAGGGAAGGAGGGCACCATGATGACCAAGGGTCAGCAATAATTGTGGTGGGTGTTCAGGGCAGTAGGCGCTGTTGCTGCCGAGGGTCCCTTGGACCCTGGTCAGTGTGGCTCCATAGACAGCTCAGCCCACAGCTGCTGCCAGTTCTGGGGTCCCCTTAGGATGGCCAGAGGGCGGGCACCCCAGAAATGGAGCTGCATCATGAGCCACTCTAGTGTAGCTAGCCATCCATCTATCCATTCATTTGTTCCTTCATGCAACACATACTAAACTGGCTGCATGTTGAGCTTCTCTGAGGCACTGGGTGGAGCCGTGGCCTGCTCATCTCTATGTGCGATGATCCCAGGCAGTGACGGATTCTTTGAAGGAAGTCACATCAGGCAGGGGAGGGGATGGGTGGACAGGCCTGTGTCTTACTGAGGCTGAAAGAATTTCTTTTCTGAGAAAGAAACAGCGGTGCCAAGGTCCAGAGGAATGGAAGGAACTAGGCTTGTGGGCCCAGGCAAGGATACTCCAGCAAGAGAGAGTAGCATGGGCAAAGGCCCTGAGGTGGAAATGAGCATGGGCCTGGAGGAGAGTGGTGGGCAGGAGCTGGGTCATGCAGCAACTTTATAGAGTTAAGAAGCTGAATTAGTCTAAGTGATAAGGCCACAGGAAAAGGATCCGCCTTGAAGAGTGGCCTGGAGGAAGGACAGTCTTTGTGCTGGAGTCTGGCAGACAAATGGAGAGCAGGAGGCCCAGGAGAAGGTGCATGGGACATTCAAGGGCATCCTTAGGTTCAGGTTCAAGTTCACCTACACTCTATACCCTTGGCTGAGCTCCACGTATCTTTGATGCCAATGTGTTATGAGAAAACCAGGTGGTCTGACCCCTTACACTTTGGAGGCTAAATGGTAGATTTACGGCCAGCGATGTCCTGGGGCCTCTGAAGACGAGCTTGGCTGTGTGATTTGGGGAAAACTGAGCGCTGTCAACAGTCCCAAAAGCCTAGAAGGAGGGAGACAGCAGTGACTTATGGGGTGGCACCACCTGGCCACACAGCTCTTGGATGCAGAGCGCCCACGGCTTTGCAGGACCGTGTTGGGGAACGTGGGTGGACACACCGCGGAGCTCCACCGCGCATGCGCACACATGAGCTGACGCTAAGCGCCAAGGAGGCCCCAGCTGCGTCTCTGTCCTCCGAGTTCCCAGCACCTGGCGCCTGGTGAGCGCTCAATAAACATTTGCAGAACGAATGAATACATGTGTGCTCATGTGTAAAAGTTAAAGTTCTCTGTTTTCTCACTTAACAATCTGTTATTGGAGCTTTCTGTCCAGGAAATACAGCGAGAAAATACTTGGTATCACCAGATCCACCCCCGGTTTCCTTTCTTGATTTATTTTTAAGTTTTATCGATGAACACGTGCGTGTGGGAAAGCACACACGTCCTCGGTGTTCCCCGCGGGGACTTTGCACAGGCCCCACACCCGGGCAACGCGGGACTTTGCACAGGCCCCACACCCGGGCAACCTCCGTCTGGATCAAGGGTCGGCATCAGCCCGGTGCCCGCGAGCGCCCCCTCGCGCCCGGTCAGGGACCGACCTCCATGGGCAACTGAGCCGCCCGGTGCTCCTGACTTTGCACTTGATACAAATCTGCGTGTGCAACAGGTCCTCATCGGTGGCATCTTCTTGCACTCAACCCGTGTTTGTGGAAATCGCCCACGTTTCTCAGGGACGGTGTGGGCTGTTTATTTTCATTGTTCTGTTGCAGGAGTTGGCAGGTTTGCTCTGGAGACATCCAGAGAGCAAATGCTTTAGGCGCCGTGGGTGTCGCTGTCTCCCTGGCGACTGCTGATGCAGCGGGGAGGGCCAGGATCTGCCACAGACGCGGATGGAGGGACGCACGCGGCTGTGTGCCAATAAAACTTTATGTGCAGGACAGGGAGTGACGGGCCTGGGCCGCGGGGGGCATCTGCCAACCCTGACGTGTGCGGTCTGCCTTTCTGGGGTCGGGGCATATAATTTATCCATGACCTGTTGCTGGACATTTGGGTCGTTCTCAGTTTCAGGGGTCCCAAAGGGGGCTGCACGTGCCCTACTGTGCAGAGAGGAGTTCCCTGGTGTGGTGTCCTGGTGGGGGGGGGGGTGTGAGTCACCGACTTGGCACATGCGCAGATTTAGAAGCGAACACTCAACAAGCAATTGCAGCTCTGCTGGTTATTAATTAGGTGGGCTTTTCTGATGCCATCCCTGCAATGTTCTTCTTGATTATTTGATATTGGTAGCACTGGAGGCGGAACGCAGGGCCTTGTGCAGGCTGGGCAAGGGCCTGATGCCGCACTAGCCCCTGTTCTCCTGACTTTCTGCCGGCTGCTCGTCGGGTCTGCACCTTGAGCCGTCTCCCTTAGCTACTGTACCCTGGATCTGTCCTTGGAGGCTGCCCCTTCACTGGAGGGACACAGGGTGGACAGCCACCTCGTCTCCTGAAGCATGGCTGATGCAGGTCACAAGGTGGAAGTCAGGGGCAGCCACAGGAGGATCCAGTCCCAGCCCCAAGGACTCCCTTTGGTCAGAGGTTTGCCAAGCTACACTCGCCCCTCGGTTCTTTAGCCACCCCCACCCCCTTTTCCAGCTGCTGCTTCCTTTACCAGAACTGCCCACATCCCGTGGCCATAAAGTGGAAGAAAGCTTGTGTCTTCATGCTTGGCAAGAGCCACTGAACTGCTTCTGAACAAGGTGACCCAGGGAGTGACCCCAATGTCCCTTTGAAGACCTCTGACCCAGCCCTCTGAACAGCCAGCCCAGAGCTCAGACTGGGATCACGCTCCGTTTTCCTAAGCACCAGTCCCTGTGGGTCCCGTGTGGTGGCAGCCTGTGATACTGTGGAGGATCAGACACACGCTGGCATTCAGCTCTCACCGTGTCATCTACTTCCTGTGACTCTGGGCAGGTCACTTCCTGGGATCTAATTCCTAAGTATCATCTCTTTTAATTCTCCCAGAACAAACAATGAAGCAGGTACTCTCATTATTCCCAATTTACAGATCAGGAAACTGAGGTTTAGCGGTATCAAGGACTCGCTTGGGGACACAGAGGCCCCATCCAAGCCCCGAAATCAACTTTACCTCTGGATTTTTTTTTTTTTTTTTTTAAGAGAGAGTGAGAGAGGAGAGGAGAGAGATTTTTTTTTTTAGTTCTCGGCGGACACAACATCTTTGTTGGTATGTGGTACTGAGGATCGAACCCGGGTCGCACGCATGGCAGGCAAGCGCGCTACCACTTGAGCCACATCCCCAGCCCCCGAAATCAACTTTAAAGACCACTTGTTGCTCTGCAGCCCCAGGCCCAGCTCTGCAGCCCCAGCAGGTTCCCTTTGGAAACATCATCACTTTGTGTTTTGGAGCCTGAACTTGGCTGGTCAGGAACAATCTCCTTCTCTTGGAGATGTGAGTCAATCTTGGACTCGGTTGTATGGAAAAAGTGACTTTCTTCCAAATCCTTGTAATCAGACCGTCAGTTCGAGTCAGCGCTGAGGACAAAATATTGAGGTCTTTTAAGGAGATGGCAGCTCGTTAGTAAAGGGAGGTATGTAATTTCTAGAATTTTCTCTGCAGTGTACTTGCTGTTTCAAGTTTCTAACAAGTGGCTCATGGTTTGAGTGTTGGCATGGGATGGGATTTCCATGCCACAGGTCATCTGTGGACTGATGAACTCCACTGATGTTGAGCCCCGAGTCTGTCAGAAATGAAACTCATGTTTAAAAATGTATTTCCACTTCTTCTGAAATTTAAAAAAAAAAAATTTTTTTTTTGGTACCAGGGACTGAACCCAGGGGTGCTTAACAGCTGAGTCACATCCCCAGCCCTTTTTATTTTTTTAATTTGAGATAGAGCCCACTAAGTTACTCAGGGCCTCATCAAGTGGCTGAGGCTGGCCTTGAACTTTCGATCTTCTTTTCTCGGCCTCCTGAGTCGCTGGGATTTTAGGCATGTGCCACTGCGGCCAGCTGAATTGAAAAGATTGAACTCACATGATATTTGTTAAATGGAAGAGGACAGGCACCACTAGTCCTCCACAGGCTGCCCACCATTCGCATGATGGAGTTAGGTTCTGCCAATTAATTGGATGGAGTGTGCTTCTTACTGTGGTTGGCGTCGTTTGGCAAGGATGGTGTTTACCTGTGGAAGTGAACAGGTGGATCCCTGGCCGGGCAGTGCATGAACTCACTGGGTTGAAAGCTGTCAAGAACATCTGAGGTCAAAGTTCCTCCAGGTGACCTGCCTAGATGACCTTCTCTGAGCACAGAAGGGGCCACTGCTGTACCTGGATGCTGGAGAAGAACCAAGATGGCACCCCACAGGGCCCAGAACAGGTGAGGCTCCGAGTGGCAGGTCCTGGAGCCACTTGGACACCAAACCCACAGCTCAGAAAGAGTCTGAAACTACAGAGTGACCTTTGATCCCAGAACACCAAAGGACCCCATGTCAAAGACCCTGAGCTTAAGAACGCACAACTGTCCCACCGTGGTTCCAGAGCAGGAAAGAGCTTACGGATGGAGAAGCCGGGATTTTAGGCGGGATCACACCTGCGGGATACAATTCCTGTCTCCACTTACCATTTTCCCAGTGGGACTTTGTGCAATACCACTGTCTGTAAATGAAGCATTTCTCCGATGCTGGGGATCGACCGCCAGCCAGGGGGTGGGCTAACCTCTGCCCACGGGTCTTGTAGGGACTTGGGGGTAGGTAGGGAGCCAGGCAGGGACAGCCCCACCCAGGATCGCTCCGACCCCCAGCCTTGGGAAGCCGAAGCTGTGCACCCACATGCCACCTGGGCTGCCTACAGGCTGGTGCCAGAGAGCAGTTCCTGGCTTTCTGGGATCTGCTGGCTGCCTGCGATCCGGGCCTGGGCTAATGAGCAGCCGGGCGGTGGATAAGGTGTGGAGCTGCCATCCATCGGGGCCAAGCTCCCCGCCAATGTCTAGAGCTTAATAATTGCTTCCTCGCTCCCGCGGCATTGGGGTTCAAGAGCCGCGCCAGCCCCTCCAGCTGCATTATGCAAATCGGGCTTGCTGCATTCCCGGGGCAGATAGAATATGCAAATTTATGGAGGTGGCGGAGGCTGCTTAAGACAGAAGATTTCTCAATGATGAAATTAGATTTTCTGGAAAGAGGTTTGCTAGGACCTGTCTCCGTTCCTCTGCCTCTTGCTGTGTCGTCGCCACCAAACCGGTGCTCAGGGAAATAATTAACTGAATTACAGGCTCAAACCTACTTATAGAAAAAAAAAAAAAAGGAGGAAGGGAAGAAGAAATGGACCAGGTTTTGCGAGGCCACAACAAATCCATACTTTGTGGAACATGTCAACAGAAATGCAGGCTGGGAGGGAGGAGGGAGGGGAAGGGAGGGGGAGGGGAGGGGAGGGGAGGGGAGGGGAGGGGAGGGGAGGGGGAGGGCGGGTGGAGGGAGGCGGAGCCTGCAGCCCTGCTTAGCAGGAGAAATTGACGCAGGGCGAAGAGGGCTTCAGGGGCATCCCCCGCCTTTGCTCCGGATCTGCAGAGCCTCGGGGTGGGGGGACTGGGGGAGCCCACACAGAGCCCTGTGCTCCCGTGTCTGCACAAGCCTAGCTCTGAAGCTTGCATCTGCTTGATATTGCCAGCCTCTTGTGATTCTGATAAAAGTCCTGCTGTCTTCTAAAAAATTATAAAATGGTCCATGTACACCAGAAGTTCTCAAACTCCACCTGCGCCAGGCCTTCCAGGGGGCTTGTTAAACACAGGTGGCTCGAGGGGCTCCCCAGGGGGTCTCGGGCCCGTCTGTCTGGGGGTTTTGGATCATTGCATTTCAGACAAGGTCACCGGGGAGGGCTGCTGTCACTGGCTGAGTCTTCTTTTGACCGATGCGGGAAACTGAGGCCCCGAGAGCTCAGCGCCTTGCCTGATGTCACACTGCGGTGTCCTCGTGGGGCACAGATCTGCCTCTCTGTCCTCGTGGTCTTGCTCACTGCCATCACCTTCATCTCCAGGGTCATTTGCTGGACACTTTCAAAGTGCCAGGCTCTGGGCCGGGAGCTGGGACACTGGACTCCGTCCCCCACCATGGTCTATTCCAGGTGAGGGGGTCCGTTCCAGGTGAGAGCCCCTAGGCTCAGCTTCCAGCTCTTGTCTCCTGAGCATCAGGCTTCTCGCCTGTCAGTGGGGACTTCTGACCCCTCCAGATGTCGTGGGACTCTCTGAGAAGTTGCCGAGTCCGGCACCTGGCAGAGGCTCTGATATGAGCTAGGACGGGAGTTGTTATTCTAGTGCTTACTTTCCATCAAATTTTGGAAATTAGGAAACAAGAGTGGAGTGGGAGTGAGCTTGGGTTGGGGAACACCAGTGACCTCTGTTTTGGTCCTCAGCTCTGGGTTCACCTGCTGTGAGACTTGGGAGCACGTCCTTCACCCTCTGTAAGCCACAACTTTTGCAAAAAGGAGTAGATAAAACTTAGTGGCCCCAGGGCCTTTCTTAGCTGTATGATTCCAGGTACCATAATTCCAAGTTTCTGGTCTCCACATGTCCCAGTGCAGCTATCCTCTGCTCTTGGACTGTTTGATAACCAGCCTCCCCTTTGGCCTCCCTACCTCTGTCCTCATTCAAGCCAATCCACCTTTCAAATATTCCCAAATGACAACCTATGCTCTCCTGCTCAAACGCTCCGTGGCTCCCTATTTCCCTTCCAACCTGATTCTATGCTCTCTACTCAAACTCTCCTTGGATCCCTATTTCCCTTGCAGGGATCAAGTCCAACCATCTCAGTTTAGCACCTAAACTCCTGTATGTTCTGGATCCTCTAAACACCTCACCTCCTCTTCTACTTTATTTTCTGATGATATAGGAAAACTCTGCTAGGCCTCCGGCAGCATATTCTCCCCTGCCTTTCTGCCTGCCTGGGGCTCCCTCTTTTTCCTGCCTGTCTTCATGGACAAACTCTGACCTTCAGTGCTCAGCTCACATACTGTGCTCTAAAAGCCTCTCCTCGCCTCCTTCTTTCCTGTGCCCAACTCCAGCCCATGCTGCCTGTGGGACTCTCACTCCACGCTTAACGGTTGGCATTGTAAGGACCTGCGGACTTCCCTGTCTTGTCCGCTGGTCAGTAACTTGTCGCAGGAAGGGACAACCTTTCTGGGGGCTTTGGGGAAATTTCCTGTTTCATTGTTTGCTTGATCTGCTATCTGAAAGCTACAGGAGTGCAGGGTTCATATATTTTCTTTGCCACTGTAATTGTGGCGCTTATTACCATGCCCGGCACATAGTAGATGTTCAATCCTTGATATAATAAATCTGAAATCTCTGCTCATTTTCACAGATTTCTTATTAACTATTATATCCCTGCTGCCTATCAAAGTGTCTGGCATGGAAATGCTCAGGAAATATTTGCTGAATGAACAAATACCTGAGTAAAATGAATGACTTCATCTATAACTGTATCAGTCAGCTGTTGCTGCATAACAAACAGCCACTAAATCTCAGATGCATCCACAATAAGCATCTATTTCCCACCTGACTTTATTCTGCAAACTCCCTGGGGGAAAAATGCATCTGGGGCATCTCTGAGCAGCAGTTTGTGTCTGGTGTAGCTACACCTATCTCTCCAGGGACAACCAGCCTGGCTCGGAGGTGTTTCTGTCACGGCTGCCTCAGAGGTACATGAGAAAAAGTGGAAGCATCACGTCTATTAAGGTCTCATCCCAGAAGCAGCCCACTGTTCCTTCTATCCATATGCCATTGGACATTGTTGGTCAAGTTCAATGTCAAAGCAGAGGATGCGCCTGCAGAAGACCTGCAGAGTTCCACCACGGATAAAAAGAGGGTGGGGGATCGCAGCATTGAGTTGACTCCAAGAATCAACCCCAGCACTAAGGCCAGAGAGTTCTTGGAACGTGAGCACCCTCCACCATGACTGTTAGACAAAGTGATCCCCCATAGATCACAGGGTGCCCCGCCCCCTGTTTAAAAGCCTAGGGTATCCTTGCATTCCTGCATTGGATGCGCTCCTTCCCCGCCCACCCTGTCATTTCCAGGGATTTCCCCAAGCCCTCCTTCAACCATCTCGAGGTCTCAGCCCATGGGCATGGCCCTGCCGAGTGGGGCAGGTCACGGTGGCCCCCAGCCAGTGCCAGGGCCTCCTGCTCCCACCCTTCCCAGGGCCCGCGGTCCAGGTTGCCAAGTCCCCCTGATGTTTAATGCATGAGCTCCGCATCCTCCTGCAGCCGCCGCAGACAGATTCTCTCAGCGTGGGCTCGGCCAGGAAATCAGAGTCTGCACCAGGCAGCCCCGCCCCTCGGGTGGTCGCTGCGCGCCCTGCTTCCCGTTCTGTCATCTCTTTTATTAATGTGCCGGAGGCAAGGAAAAAATGCATCTGTAATTCCCCCTTAATGGCTGCTGGAACTTCTTTTGGCTTTCTTTCTGAGCGTTTGTTTGTGGCGCGTGCGCACACCCGGGTCAGGATGGGGTAAGTGGCAAGACGTGGGTGTGGCAGCACAGAGAGCCTTGCAGTGTTTAAGCAGGTCAGGACCTGAGTCCCAGGGCTGTCTCCCCGTGTTCCCAGGGCCCTGGGGTTCTCTAAAATACCAGCCGGGAGAGCTGCAGGGTGAGAAGGAGTGGGGTTGGTGGCAGACCCCAGCTGCACCCCAACCTTGCTTCAGCCTGAGCCTGTTCCCACCTGCTGTGCACACCCACACCCGGGGCCTCCACAAAGTTTCTGGGCTTTGCCCTACAAAATGTGCTCCCCGACTCACCGACCCTTGAGCCAATGAGGCTGAGGCGTTTTGTAGGATGCTCGAGTGAGGATGCAGAGTAACTTGCAATTTTGAGACTTAACTAGGACTTTTTTTTTTTGCAAATACATTGGATGTTTTTTTGTTTTGTTTTGTTTTCAGATCCCTTTGTGAGTCTATGGGAGGAAAGAAAGGAATTGGTGCTTACTGCTTTTTGTTTTGTTTTGTTTTTAGTGCGAGAATCCTCATTTCCTCTATTTTTGATTTCACAGAAATGGACACCAAGTTTCAGAGACCCTGAGTTGGAGGGTAGGGGGTAGGGTGGATTCGGTTGCTGTCACCTGATTTTGATGGGTGACTTTTGCTCTCTCTAGTTGTTGACATGGACACTTGTACTAACAGGAAAAAGCGACGGTGTGTGTGGGGGGAGGGGTGCAGGCTCATTCCTTGCCCCATACGACCTGTAGGCATATAATCTAACCGAAACTTCATCACCAGGGGGAAATAATTATTTTTTTCATGACACATGAGGAAACTGAGGTTTTAGATGAGTATGTGACCTCTTCAAAGATGTTTGTCCAAGACATAGAAGAAACGGGATTTAAACTCAAGTTTACCTTATGCTAAAGATCTTGATGGACTTTAAGAGCCAGAAATATTTAAATGATGGTGCTTGATGACAGTGTCCACAACTGCTGCCAGATATTGAAAGTTCGTCCTGAGTCAGCATATGCCCAATGCTTTACATGCAGGGTGGCTAGGTACAGTTGTGCAGGGTGTGCACTGCAGAAGAACTCCCAACCAATGAGTCTTTAGGCTTCTCTGCAGGCCCTGATAGAAAACGGCATCCACCTGGCCACTCTGCCATAGGGAATGCCTTTCCCAAATTCTCACAAAGGCCCTTGGGGCAAGCTGCCATCCTGTTTATGCCTATAAGCTCCCACCCCCCCCCCAGCCTTTGGGGTAGCTTTATTAGCATACCCATCTTAAAGATGAAGAAATCAAGGCGCAGGGGAGTGAGGCTTCTTGCTCTTTCAGTGATGGAACTCAACCCTGAACCCAAGGTTGTCACACTCAGAGTTTAAAACACGGGAATTTACATCGATACCTGACCATATGTCCCCCTGCCACCAAGGCTCTAGGGATAGAATCTGGGATGCCAGGTTTAGGGGCTCCTGGAAGGAGCTGTCCTCCGTCCTGGATAAAAAAAATTAAGTAGAATCCTAGGACAGATAGTGGCAGCTGGGGACATATCCAGTTACGCCCTCTCAGTCTCTGGACCGTGTCCCTAAGGCCCCTCCCCACCAGCCCACTCCCCAGACGAGAGCTCCTGCAGGGAACAGAAGACCCCCAGATCTTGCGCATCCCACCGTCCTGTCCCCTCCCCCTGCTGGGTCCCTCTCTCTAGGAGAACCTAGACCCGGCGAAGACCCCCTGGTGATAAATCGGTAAAGAAGACTGTCAGGCGATGGCCCAGGATCAATGATTCATCCTGAGGGGCCCCCGAGGTGGCCGGAGGAATTGAAAAATAAAGAGAAAATAATTCACAATTTGCTGTTTACACGTAATCAAGGTGTAGGGGGGAGGAGAAGTGTCGGGGTCCCGGTTTCCCGCGTCTTATTTTAATGGTCCCCTATATCAACCCACCAAAGAGAGAAAAATGTTGGGGCGGGGGGAAACCGGGTGTGTTTGACTTAGGGAATGAGGGTGTTCTGTGAGCACAAGGCTGCGGCCAAAGAGGGGGCGAGGGAGGCCCTGTCCCCCCACTCCAAAAGAGCAGGCCCAGGGAGAGGCAGGTCCAGGGAGGGAGGCCCAGGGCTCCTCCTGCCAGGCCACAGGCAGGGGGACCAGGTCATCGTGGGGATCTTCGCGGCAGCCAGGTGGGGACGTGGTGTCCGAGAGGTGCGGTCTCCCTGTCCATGCATGTGGGGCCCGCACACCGGGACAGCCACCCAGTGGGCCATGCTGGAGCCCAGGATTTGTTTGAACCCAAGGTTCAGGGTCCCCCTGAGTTTTGGGGGTCGGTTGTTTATTGAAGAACCAGGAGGGGGCTTCCAACAGGCGCCTCCTCTAGAGAGCAGAGCCGTGGGGCTCCCTGCAGCCGCCCCCCACTAGGGAGACTAGTAACTAGTGAAGTGGGGGCGTCTGGGGGATGAAGGGGCCCTCAGGGAGGGGGCCATGATACCAGGGCCACCCAGGGCCACCCAGGAATGTCCTCGGCTCTGGGTCCTGCGGAGTTCCTTTTTCTGTCCCTGGGCCTCCTGCAGACCAGGTGTCTCTGGCCAGCACCTTCCTTCTTTTCCCCCAGCTGCTCTTGAACTTGAAGACGCCAAGGTGGCCTCTTAGAACTTCAGTGTCGTTTTCTCTTCTATTGTCGCCTACCGTCTGCTCTAGGCCTATTGGCGTAGTTCGACCCATCCTGGACCCCCGGGGACCTGGAAAGTTGACCTAGGCCAGCCCCAGAGGGAGGCAGATACGGTGACGTCAGCCCTTCTACTTCTGGTGCAAAGCAGAAGAGCCCCGGGGACCCCTGGCAGCCACCTGGCCTCTTCAGCAGGGGTCCCTGGCCCCTCTCTTTGTTCTCTCTCTGCTCCCAACTCTCCCGAGCTGTGTGCAATTGACACCCCCCCACCCCACGCCCACATTTGCATGAAGCCCGCAGGCCCGGGGGCTCCTGGCTGGGGGAACAGGGGCGCCAACTGCAGCTCGCATGTTTCGGCGAACGCGCGCATCCGTCGCGGCCCGTCTCTGCCAACTGTGCCATACGCACCAGACGTACATATATTCCGCGTGAATTTCCTTAATCTCCTCACAGCTGTCCCTTCCCGTGGCCTCTGCGGGCGCATTTCCCAAATGACTTGTCTTCTGGCTGCTACAGCACACTGCTCCCCCCCTCCTGTCCCCTCCGCTACCACAGTGACCAGCCGGGTGTCCACCTGGTCCCTCCTCCCCGCCCGATGTCCGGCCCAGGCTCGGGCAGGTGGCATCTTAGGTGGCCCTTTCAACACCCTGAGGACCAGGCTCCTCTCCCTGGCTCCATTTTACAGGTGAGAAAAACGAGGCTTCAAGGTGAAGTGCGCCGCACCAGGCTGCACTCACGCCGCTCAACGGCATTGGTGGCCCTGCCCTCTGACAGCCCTGGGTGACCCCATCCCCCACAGCAATGGCCACAACACAGAGGAGAGGCCTTGTGTTGGAGGCCCCGAGGGTGGCCACAGAGGAAGTGCCCCGTTCCCACCTGTCGTGGTGCGGGTTTCTGTCTGTGTGAACTTGGGGGGTGTCTGAGGCTTCCGAGCCTGCGTCTGCTTGGGAAAATGTGGGTGCCGTTGTACCTGGCCACCTGGCGAGGGCCATGGAGATGGATACCGAATGTCCAGCCACGCACTCAGCGTGTGGGGTGACGCCAGTCTCCTGGAAGAGCCCGTGGTGGTGTCCGCCGCTGAAGGCTCCTGCAGGTCAAGCCCTGTGGGTCCTTTCCACCATCCACACCCGCCACCTCCATCTTGCACCCCCAACTTTGGCCAGCAGGAGCCCCTCGCTGGTCTCCACAGAGACCCACCATGTCTCACATTTCTGTTTGCCCCGAGGCTCCCTCTGCCCACCCAGAGCTGGCTGGCCCCTGCCAGCAGCTCCCATCTCTGCCCCTGGCAGGTGGGTCTCAGCTCCCCCCTTGGACATGGCCTTGGGTTTTAGTGGGTTTCCTCCTGACATCCTCCTGGGGGCCAGGATGGAGGTTTGGCCCCACCTTGAGGACATGATCCCACTCTTGGGTCTTTCCTTGTGTAGTCAGCTGCCCACAGCTCTGGGTCCTGCCTCTGCGGAGTCAACCAGGGGCAGAGGAGAAATATTTGGGGAAAAAGCCCACACTGTGCAGAACACGCACAGACTTTTCCAACTTGTCGTTATTCCCTAAATAATACAAGAAAACAACTATTTGCACAGCGATGACATCACATCGGTATGTTAAGTCACTTAGCAGTGATTTAATGTACAAGGAAGGCTGTGGCTAGGTTATAGGCAAACGAGACCCCGTTTCATTCAAGGGAGTTGAGCGTCCTTGGGGTGTGGGGTCCATGGAGGGCCCTGCAGTCAGTCCCCTGCAGATGCCAAGGATGACTCCACTTACAGGCTGCTGGCTGGAGAGAGTCCTGCCCGGGTCCCTGAGAGACTGTATGGGACAAGCCACCCCAGCCCGTGTCAGACAGGACAGGACACAAACAAAAGAGGAGAAACCAAGCTCCGGTTCTCTAACAAGCTGGGGTGAGGGAAAGACGGGGAGGGGCTGGGGACGTCCTCCAGAGTGCCCACAACCTTCCATCTCTGGGCTCGGGTGTTCCTTTGGTGCATGAGTTCTGTGTTCCAGGTCTCTGTCACCTCTGTGGAGGGGGGTCCCGTTCAATAAGAATGCAGTACTTCCCCGTGGAGGGTGGCTTAGGGCCACCGCAAAGCACCCCTAAAATGGGAACCTTGCCCAGCTCTGCGTCTCCAGGTGTCTTCCGGCCACACTTTGGTTAAGGTTGGATTGGTGAACTTTCTCTGCACAGAGTGGAGGAATCCAGAGGTGGAGTCTGTTTTCGGCATGGGACCCTCTTCCAAAGCGCCTAAGAGAGCCTTGAATTTCAAAGCTTCTCAGTAAATATGTTGAACCTACTGGACTTGGGTTTATCTATTGCGGCTGAGACAGTGATGTGAGTGCCCCAACCCTTTTGGTTTTCCTCCTGGACACATAGGAAGACTACATTTCCTAACTTTCCTTGCACTGGAGCGAGGTCACATGAACAAGTTCTGGCCAATGGGATGGGGGTAGAAGTGATGTCAGCCCCATTTGCATGCCTTTTTCTTATGCTCTTTGTGGATCTCTCTAGAGGAACTCAAGTCCCTAAGGATGATGGAACCACCTAGATGGAAGGAACTCTGGCACCCTGAATGGCTGTGTGTGGCAATGCTGCATTTGACAGTGCCACAGCGTTAAATAGATCTTTGTTATAGTGAACCATTGAGAACTGGAGCTTGTTACAGCATCTAAACTGCCCTCATACATCTAACTAAAATCCATCTTTCTTCTCATCCCCAATTACTCTAGACAAATGTAAGGTCATCTAAAATATATTTTAAAACTGAAATTAAAGAAAGAAAAAAGTAGAAGAATATATGTAGAAAGGCAAAATAGGGCCACTCACAACACTCAAAAATTTGTATGCTGAAACCAACACCCCAACTATGTGTGGATCAAAAGTTTAGCTCTGGGCTCTCTAGCAGCCGAGGTGAAAAGGGAAGGAAGACATGTTGAACTACATACTTCCCCGAGTCCTTGAGATAAATCAGAATCACTTGCTCAGGACAAAGAGAGTATTGATTACCAGTTTTTCTTTGACTTGGTATTGTCCTGAAAAATGACCAGAGAGTAACGGCACAACCTTCAAAACCACCCGCCCTTTTCCTGCAGAGCAAACCCTTTCCCCGTGCAAAGCTCCTCGCACCTTGCACAGTGGCTCTCGGGTTTCTGTCGGCCCCTTTTCCTTGAGAGAAGAGACCCCACTTCTTCATTGGGCTTCCATGGCTCAGCCTGGTGTGTGGTGCGTGACGGGAACACACAGTCCATGTGTGCAGGAGTGTGCACGCTGTGTGAGTGTGTCAGCTCGAGCCCTGGGACTCTGCCCTGGGATTCCGTGTGTGTTGTACGTGTGTTGAGTGTGTGTATTTTGCATTGAGTGCATAATTTGCATGTGTGTGCCTTGTGTGTGCACTGTGTTTTTGTGTCACACTGTGTTGTGTGTATTGTGTTTGTGGCGTATGTGTGGCGTGCTCTTGTTTGATTTTATTCTGGTGACGTGAAGCCTTGGCTTTGGTGTCACCTCTGAGCGCACGACGTATTTCGGAGAGGGCAGTTGTGACTGTGTAGTGTTGTGTTGTGGTGTTGTGGTGCGCGCGCCCGGTGTGCGGTTCGGTACTGAGTGTGTACCTGCATTTGCTCCCCACATCCATCACCCGGAGGTTTCTGCGCACTCCCCGCGGGCGCCGCGTAGGCACGAGGTGTGCGCCCCGTGAGTCACTGCAGATCCATCTAGAAGGCGGTGACTATTGTCTTCAAACAGAGAGCAGCCATTAACACATTCATTAATTAGGATCATGTTGACACTTCTACTGCCGACTAAAAACATCTGTTTGTTTAATCAGAGCCTCCTTAATGCCTTGCACTTATTCTCTCGGTGAGAAAGGATGGGTTTGTTTGGCCACGTGCGTGCGCACACTGGGGTTTTGGGAGGTGGGGGCACAGGCTCTGTCAATATTGTCACAGGGTGACAGCTCTCGGGACAGCCTGTGCTCTCCCAAGCCCACAGACAACCCTTCCCTTCAGCAGTGTCTGGGTCAACTTCCCGGGGGCCAGGCCTGCTCATCCGTGGAACCTGGGCCATCAGAGCTGGGGACTCCACCCAGCCACGTCTGATACCCTGTGGTCAGCCGCTCCCGGGCCACGCACGTCCAACCGAGGCTGCACTTCGACCCCTCAGCAAGCCGAGAGCCGGGCTGACACCTGGGTCCTTGCTTGGCAGATCGTCACAGATAGAAGAGAGAGATTTGGTCACAGAGACTAGGTGTCAAAGACCATGTGGGACCTCGTAGAGGAAGACAGGAAAGAAGAGCATTCCCAGCGGCTGAGGTACAGTGGGGGCTCCCTGGGCTGCTGCAGCCGTGGGGGTCAAAGGGTGGAGGGAAGGGACTGCAAGGGGGCTTTGCTTTGGGGTCTGTCATTTTGTTTTATTCTGTTGGCATTTGGCATCATTTACCAACATCTGTGGGTATCTTTTTTTTGCAGGGGGTACTGGGGATTGAACTCAGGGACACTCGACCACAGAGCCCCTCCCCAGCCCTATTTTCCATTTTATTTAGAGGCAGGGTCTCACTGAGTTGTTTAGTGTCTCACCTTTGCTGAGGCTGGCTTTGAACTTGGGATCCTCCTGCCTCAGCCTCCCGAGCTGCTGGGGTGACAGGCTGCAGGTGTCTTTTTTAATGAACATGGACAGTTTACTGGCTGCATCCCTCCTTCCATGTGGATGGACCCTATTTTTCAAACCAGGACTGCACCCAGAGACCCCAAAGCTCGATTCCAGTTTGGCGATGCCCCAACAGCTTTCCCAGAGTGCTTTGCAAGTGAGGGTCCAAGGATGCGTGCCTCGGTGCTTTTTAAATGCTGATTTCCCTGTTTCCCCTTTGCGGTTGTACGTGGGTGTGATGTAAAACCAGCGACTTTTGAGAGAGTGAGGAGTGAGCTCCTCCTGTCCATATATAGTTGCACCAGGGGACCAGCATTGTTGGCTGCTTGTCCCCTGTGCCCAGGACTGGACCTTTCTCCAAGGATGGGGGGAGGACTCGGAGGGCAGCAGCAGGAGGAGGAGCCAGGCTGTGCCCACGCGTGGCCAGCGCCCAGGGCCCAGCATGGTTACTGGGAACGGCAGGACTCCATGACTAGGAGCACGGGCCGTGGACACAGGGCCACCAGGACCACTGAAGCCCAGTCCCCGCATCGGTCAGAGCTCCAGTTTCTTCCTAGGGTCGTGAAAACTAAACTATGTTAGTGTGGTGACGGATTAAAAGGATGGTGTCAATTGGATGTGCCACCAACACTATTTCATCTCCAAAGCCTTATTCTTTCCTTCTGTGAACGCTTTATTTAAAGTTAACAACAAAAAGCCGTGACCTCGACTGCACCTTATGACTGATACCACTTTGGCTTCTCAGGTTCGGTCCAGGATGCTGCCATCCATCTCCTTTTCTAGACAGCAGCGCGTTCTGGAAGATTCCGTTTCCTTCTGCAAACGACAGTATGGAAGGTGGCCGAGTCTTTGCCTTGACCCGTGGCTTTCCTCTCGTGGCGGAGGGAGGTTTCACGGTGGGAGGTTGGACTGGCTGAAGGTCACACTCCCCGAGAACTGGACATTCCAGCCGTCCCCGAAGCCATCCTTTGAGGGCAGCAACGTGCCCATTTCACAGATGGGCAGACCGAGGTTCGAGCACAGAAGGCCAGGTGCCCGAGGCCACGTGGGTGATTGACAGCAGACTCGGGAGCCGGGCTTGGGTTCTACCTGCTCCGTCTGTGTCTCCCTCGGTTGACCAGCTCACTTGCTGGACGAGTAGACCAAGAAAAACACATGGACTGGCCAGGACTCCTTAAAGGGCAAGAGATGAAGACCCCCACACAGCCCCGTGGGCAGAACCTGAATGTGCGAGTCTGGCAACCAAAGCCTCACCTGCGTTCCGCCTGGCTGGACCCCAGCCCTGAGTCTCCCCAGGACTCTGTAGTGGCTCTCTCCACCGCCTCGCCATCCCTCAGTGTCCTGGTGGGCCACGCTCCCTCCGTCCCTCGAGGTGACAAGGTGACCTCGTGCAGTGGCAGGTTTGGGCTACAGAAGGAGCAGCTCTGGCACAAGTCCCAGAAGTGACCTTGGTGGCCTGGCTTGGGTCACGTGCGCAGGGGTGAGCCCTCAAGCCTGGGGACAATCCGCAGGACTCCACTGAAGCCCCTTTCCAGCCGCCTGTTGGACAGCTCCCGCCAGGACTGAGTGTCCTGGCAATCCCCCAGAGCCTTGGGGACCAAAAAGCTGCAGAACCTCAGGACCGTCTGCCTCTCCTCCTCTGCTGTTAATTATGGGAGGTCTATGGCTGGACTATTGATCTCCTGCTTGTAGGAGCCTCTGGGTGATGGACGGCGAGCGAGTCCCGCCTTTAATTCCGAGGCGCAGTGGAACATGGCCTTCCCCGGAGTTCGCACTAGTCACGCATCCAGGGAGAAACGCGGTCGCCCATGGCTGTGGCTGGGGGGCCCTTGGGGGAGTGCTGGAGGTCCTGGGGCTTGGGGGTCAGGGTTTCTTCTTTGGTACCCTAAGGAGAAGGGCAGACAACTCAGGCCAGAGGGACAGGTGGTCTCTGTGGAGTCTCTCTACCCCTGGGTCAGCCTCCCCTCGGAAATAGACCTACCTGTCTTTTTATTAGTGGGGGTACCAGGGACTGAACCCAGGGGTGCTTAACCACTGAGCCCCACCCCAGCCCTAGTTTGTGTTTTATTTAGAGACAGGGTCTCGCTGAGCTGCTCAGCATCTTGCTTTTGCCCAGGAGGCTGGCTTTGAACTCGCCATCCTCCTGCCTCAGCCTCCTGATCTGCTGCAATGACAGGCGGGTGTCACTGTACCCGGCCTGAACTATCTTCTTGACAGCTTGCCAGAAATCCCACCAACAGGTGCTTGCTTCAGAAGTCACCCATCAAGGCCCCGCCAACATGAATGTGAATTCTAAAACCACTGTCACACCACACTAGTTACCTGTTTTAAAAGAATTTTTATTCCCCCCCCCCCTTTTATTTAACACACAAAGAAACAGGTTTAAAGAAAGAAGCAGGTTTGGAGAACAGGGCTCCGACTGGAGCCCACTTAGATGAACTCTGGTCTCTGAGCCTCCCTGATGGATGATATTTCACTGAAGGTCACTCATTAGCCCATTAGCACAGGGACTCAGGGACCTGGAGGCGAGAACAGGGCAGTTAGCAGCTGCCTCAGGGGTGGGGACGGAGCAGCCAGGTTTTGAGTTGCCTGGTTGATCGCTTCAGCTGTGCTCCTTGTCTGAAAAGTGGGAGAACGCTCTGCACTTCGTGGGATTATTGGAAGAGTTTCAGGAGATCGTGGAAAAGCTTCAGCAAGCGCCTGAGCAAATGTCCAATAAAGGTTAGCATTTGTTAATGGTTTTATTCAGATTGGGCGCGCTGGAGAGACATTTGTCTGTCCACTGCATTCCATAAATGCTCGTGGAAGGAATCCATTTTTTCTGTCCTCTTGGATGATAATGGGCTAGCCATTAGGGATGCTTCAGTCTAGGTCAGTTTTTATCCCTGTACCTATTAGTCACCTCAAAGGGATAACGATGGTGATGGTGGTGATGATGGTGGTGATGATGGTGATGGTGATGAAGGTAGTGGTGATGGTGGTGATGATGGTGGTGATGGTGGTGATGATGGTGGTGATGGTGATGGTGATGGTGGTGATGGTGGTGATGATGGTGGTGATGGTGATGGTGGTGGTGATGGTGATGGTGGTGATGGTGGTGATGATGGTGGTGATGGTGATGGTGATGGTGATGGTGATGGTGGTGATGGTGGTGGTGATGGTGATGGTGGTGATGGTGATGGTGATGGTGATGGTGGTGTAGGTGGTGATGGTGGTGATGGTAGTGATGGTGGTGATGGTGGTGATGATGGTGGTGATGGTGATGGTGGTGGTGATGGTGATGGTGGTGATGGTGATGGTGATGGTGGTGGTGGAGATGGTGGTGGTGGTGATGGTGGTGGTGGTGGTGATGGTGATGGTGATGGTGATGGTGGTGGTGGTGATGGTGATGGTGATGGTGATGGTGGTGGTGGAGATGGTGGTGGTGGTGATGGTGATGGTGGTGTAGGTGGTGATGGTGGTGATGGTAGTGATGGTGGTGATGATGGTGGTGATGGTAGTGATGGTGGTGGTGGTGGTGGTGATGGTGGTGATGGTGATGGTGAGGTGGTGGGATGGTGGGTGGTGGAGATGGTGGTGGTGGTGATGGTGGTGGTGGTGGTGATGGTGATGGTGATGGTGATGGTGGTGGTGGTGATGGTGATGGTGGTGGTGGTTATCAGGGTAGTGGTGATGGTTGTGACAGTGGTGATGATGTTGGTGGTGATGATGGTGATGGTGATACTGAGAGCCATAGCTGAGTCAAATGACGTATGGCAGAATGAAGTGGTCGAGAGGTGACGCCAGCAAGCCATTGAGATGATAATGGTTATGATAAGCTGTGTGTATTAGACCCCTGCTGTCCGCCTCGGCCTGCTACTTTGGAGTTCTCGCGGGGATTCCCGGAGAGTTCCCATTGGCTGGGGAAGTGCCAGAGGAGGGATTTTCCAGAGGATGGATTTCCGGTTGGTGTGTGGTGTGTCCCGAGAGAAGGCTGTGTGCGTGGCGTTCGAGGGAGTGCGGAGAATAAAGGAGTTCCTGTTTTGAACCTACAAGTCTGTGTGGCAGCTCGGTTATTTTGTGCCCAGCCAGACTGCTACAGTTGGTGATGGTGGTGATGGTGATGGTTGTGATAGTGATGATGATGTTGGTGGTGATGAAGGTGATGGTGATGATGCTGGTGATGGTGGTGATGATGGTGATGATGGTGATCAGGGTGGTAGTGATGGTTGTGACAGTGGTGGTGATGAGGTTTGTGGTGATGAAGGTGATGGTTATGGTTATGATGATGGCAATGATGGTGGTGATGATGATGATCATGTTGGTAATGATGGTGGTGATAGTGATAATGACGTTGCTGATGACATTGATGATGGTGGTGACGGCAGCTGTCATGCTCCAAGCAGGGCCTGCGGTTCTGGATTCTGTGGGGGGTTGGGTGGGTGGGAGCTGGTGATGAGGGATGGGTGTTGGCAGAAGATGGAGGAGGATCCCACCTCTTCCAGAACCTCTGACTCCAAGCTGCCCCTGTGAAATGACCCATGCCTTGGTGACTTCCCCACCTTGTCCCCTCAGAGGCCAATGACTGTGCACATCAGCTGGCAGGCATGGCTCTGCCCCAGACCTACAGTGCTTAACACAGGCTCTGTTCTGCCTCTGAGGTGTTTGGGGTCTGGTCCCACCATCCCAGGCCGTCTGCCCCCTGCTGTCCCTGCCTTCCTCATTCCCGCTAGCCCAGCCTTCTGTCTACTGTGAACTCTGTGAAGCTTTTTCCAGCCTCAGGGCCTTTGCACACACCGTGTGGCCTACTTGAGATCCTCTGTCACTGGCCCTGTGCGTGACTGTTTTTTTTCCTCATCATTCACATCTTAGTTTGCATTTCAGCTCCCCAAGGGGACCTTCCTTGATATTTCCATCTAAATCAGCCCCCTCCACCCCCGAGTCCCTCTGGCCCAGCGCTGTCTGTGATCTTTGTAGCCAGGATTGAAGTGAGACCTGAGTTCTTTGCTTTTGTTTTCTGTCTCCTCCAGTAGAACCCAGGGAGGAGAGATCAGGCTGCTGTCATCCACCATGTTCCCAGAGGGAGCACACAGTAGGGGCTCAGCATGGAGTCTTTTAATTGAAGGAAGGTGTCCCCATTTACAGGGGGGGCATGTGACTGGGCACCCATCGCCCTGCTGGACTGTGGGGGCACCTTCCCTCGGGGATAAAGACTGGGAGCCTTTCACAGGGAGATTAGAAGGGAGGGGCGTCTTGGGTCCTGGGCCCCTGTGTAGCCAGAGGGAGGAAAGGGAGGTCTCCAAAGGTCTGGGAAGAAGCGGGAGAACACGGGATGGAGTCACTGCTTGTCCTGGGGGCGGTAGCCAGGGGCACAGGGACAGTCTGGGGACGGACTCAAGTCTAGAGAGCAGCGGGAGAGAGTGTCCTTGTGGGAAAAGCCTGTGAGTGTGCAGGTGGGAGGGCGGGGACCAGGGGCACCCCCCTCAGCCAGAGTCTAGACAAAGCTCCCGCCACCACCCTCCTGTTTCAGGACCTTGGACAGGGACATGAGCGCCTTGGCCAACCCTGCAGCCAACAGCCTGGTGACCTTGGGCAGGTCACGTCCCTGTCTGGGTGCCACGTCTTAGTGGTCAGAGGGGCCTCCTGGCACCTGCCCCCTGGAGGCAAGGCTAGAGGGGTGCAGAGGTGCCACCAGTTGGAGTCACCTGGGGAGTCTGGAGGACCATCAGTGCCGAGCTCCATCTCGGGCTTACTTTTATCCGGTGGCTCTGGCCAGGTCTGGGTGTTTTTAAGGAACATCCCGAGTACCTCTAATTTCTGGGCTTCATCAACAGGAAATTCTGAGGAAACCTGCACCGCTCCTCAGTGCTAGTTGCTCCAAGAGAAGTCGCGGCTCAGAGAGGGAGGTCACCGGCACGGAGCAGACTTTGGCCAGTGAGAGAGCCTGGAGGGACCCGGGGCTGGCACAGAGACTCAGC